>NC_069501.1:831483109-831485609 GCF_027579735.1 Bombina bombina
ACTTATTAACCCCTAATCTGCTTCCCCAACATCGCCGACACCTACATGATATTTATTAACCTCTAATATTCCGCCCCCAATGTCGCCGCAACCTACCTACACTTATTAACCCCCTAATCTGCCGCCCCCAACGTCACCGCCACTATTAAATGTATTAACCCCTAAATCTAAGTCTAACCCTAACACCCCCTAACTTAAATATAATTTAAATAAATCTAAATACAATTCCTATCATTACCTAAATTATTCCTATTTAAAACTAAATACTTACCTATAAAATAAACCCTAAGCTAGCTAACTAATATAACTATCTTAGGGTTTATTTTTATTTTACAGGCAAGTTTGTATTTATTTTAACTAGGTGGAATAATTACTAAATAGTTATTAACTATTTTAATAACTACCTAGCTAAAATAAATATAAATTGACCTGTAAAATAAAACCTAACCTAAGTTACACTATCACCTAAGACTACACTACAATTAAATAAATTCCCTACATTAAATACAATTAAAAAAATTAAATAAAATTAGCTAAATTACAAAAAACAAACACTAAATTACAGAAAATAAAAAACAAATTACAAGATCTTTAAACTAATTACACCTAATCTAATAGCCATATCAAAATAAAAAAGCGCCCCCCCCCCCCAAAATAAAACAAAAAAGGGCATTTAGCTCTATTGCTGCCCAAAGCCCTAACCTAAAAATAAAACCCACCCTATCAACCCGGCAAAATACCAGGCAAAAATTCTCTTAAAAGGATTGCAAAAGGTTCTATTGATATATTAAATAATAATGGGGATAAATGGCAGCCCTGATGGGTCCCTCTTTGTAGTTTAAAATTCTCTGACGTGGTGCCATTAACCACGACTGCTGACATTGGGTTATTGTACAGAATTTTTATTAAATTTGTAATATTATCTTTAAATCCAAATTTCTCTAGTGTCGTGAGTAAATGGTCCCAGCTAATAAAATCAAAAGCTTTTTCAGCATCTTCTGCTAGAATTGCCACATTCAACATCTCACCCCGCCTCCCATTAATGATTTTATCTTGAATATGTTGGATTATAAACATTGTTTTCCGTATATTTTTAACGGGATTCCTCCCTGGCATAAAGCCGGTTTGATTTTCATGAATAATATCATATATATATATATATATATATATATATACGGTTTCAAGCGATTATCTATTATAGAAGTCAATTACTTATAATATATATTAAGTAAGGATATTGGACGATAAGATGCAGGATTTTCTGGGTGAGAGATGTTGGATGCGGCAAAACCAGCCGAGCATTGATTATATTTTAAAAAAAAAAATGTTATATAAACTATGTAATACCAGGGAAATTTCTTCTATTAATGTTTGGTAAAATTCTGCAGGTAATCTGTCTGGGTCGGAGCTTTATTTACTTTGAGGGGTTTTATTCCCTGCTCAATTTATTTTAGTGTAATTGGGCCATTAATAATTTCCATTGTCTCTTGTGATAACCTTGGTAATTTGACTTTATCCCAAAACTTATTTTTTGTCTCTTGGTTAATTATGTCAGCAGTATATACATTTTTAAAAAATACTCTAAGAAGGTCTTTTGTATCTCTTTATTTGTGGTGTATCTATTTAATCCTTGTTTAATTGCCGCTATGTTGTTTTTTGTTCTAATTTTTGTTATATAAGCTAGATATTTGGCAGCCCTTCCTCTCAAGCCTCCGTAAAGTGCTCTGACACGCATATCTTCCTGGATCATATTTTGTTTTAAAAATATGTCTCTCTCCGTCTTTAGATTAATATATTTATCCCAATGAACTTTTTTCGGCTGTGCTAAATATGTATTAAATCCATTCTTCACAGAATTGGAGAGCTGTTCCTCCTGCTCTTTCTTTTTCTTTTTAATCTTACAGAGATAGGCCTTTACTTCAACCCTTAAAACTGCTTTCCAACATTTCCAAAAAAGTTTGTGTTTATTTGTGCTAGGTATTTTGGAAAGAATAAGTCATTAGTAGGTAATCTTTGATAAGTTTTTAGCACTATATCTAAAGAAAGTATGGCATGATCCGATATTATTATATTGCATATATTTGTTCTTACTTTTCGGCCAGTCATTATCTCAGCTATTAAGAACATATCGATTTGTGAAAATGTTTGGTGTGATTTGGAAATACATGTGTAAGCTTTAGTGTCTGGATTTTGAAGTCTCCAGATATCTCATGTCCCAGTTTTATGGCACAATTTTTGTAGTATACGTATTTTTCTATCTCTTTTATTCCTGTATTTGCTGTTTAATCTATCAACATTTTGGGAAAAGGCCAGATTAAAGTCACCACCTATTATCAGATTTTGCCCTCTATAGGCTAATAATTTTGCTGCTAGTGAGTCCCAAAATTGATAATCCACTATATTTGGGACTTATTTATTTCTGGGGAAGAAGCACTCAGAAAAAGTGGGCACTTTATTCAAAGACAAGAGAAAGTCAAAATGATGAACTATTTTAAGTCAA
>NC_069501.1:831495609-831500609 GCF_027579735.1 Bombina bombina
TATACATACACATATACATACTTATACATATACATATACATACACGTACACATATAAAGAATTATATATACTTACATATATACATATATATACATACATACATACATACATAGATATACATACCAATATACATATATATACATACACCTATATACACATACACATATATATACATACAAATATAAATATATATATACATATACATACACATGTACATATCTATACATACATACACATAAACATACTTATACATACACATATATATACCTATACATATACATACACATACATACGCGTACACATATACAGAATTATATATACAAATATATATATATAAACATATACATATATATACACACATATATATATATATATATATACACCTATACATTTACATATATATACATACACACATATATATATATATATATATATATATATATATATATATATATAAATACATACACATTTACAGATATATACATACACATATACATAACTATATACATACACATACATACACATATACATATATATATATATACAAACATCAATATATATAATAATAATTATAATAACACATAAATATACACATCATTAAATATACATACATATATATACACATATACTTCAAGATACATATATATATGTATATATATATATATATATATATAAATATATGTATAAATATATGTATAAATATATAAATATATATAAATATATATTTATATATATAGACATACATTTACATTTTTTTTACTATATATTTTTATCTATATATTTAATTCAATATCTATCTATATATATGTATATATATCTATATCTAAATATATCTATAGAGAGAGAGAGAGAAAGACAGAGAGAGTGAAAAATAGATATTACCTTTAACCCAAAAATTTATGATACATATATTCAAGTAATATACAATAAATTAATAATTATTAATAAAATTATAATTTAAAATAAACAAATGATACCACACATACACCCTAACTAAAAACATATATATATCATGTGAACACTGTGACTATTGTTTTATTTTTGATCTATATATATATATTAATGATCTAAAAATTATTTTTTATTTTTTTATTAATTTTCAAAAAAAAAAAAAAAAAAAGTGGATTTATATTTTTTTCTATTCTATTGATTAGGACTATCTTAAAATGCCTGACTGCATTGTTATTGGATGTCTAAGTTTGACAAAGAAAGGTAGATCGAATCCATCAGTATCTCTACACGTTTTCCCGAAAACAGATGAGAGAATAAGGTTATGGCTGCGTCAAACTAATCAATATAGACCAGAGGAACTTGAACAAATGGTTCAATTGGTTTATGAAACAAACAAGTCATCAAGATATAGAATGTGTTCTCTTCACTTTCATCCAGACTCATACTACACACACGGAATGAGTCGTTATTTGAAAGATACATCTATACCGACAATATTTCCATCCAGAATATATAAATCTGGAAATACTTCTGCAACTGTTGAATCTTCAAGAGTGCCAACCGTACAAACAAACTTGCCATCTACTTCTATTGCCTATGAACCTTATGTGTATGAAACTCGTGAAAGAATTCACATATGCCACGCATGTGGCCAACATGTGAATCAGACTAAAGTTGATGCTACAACTAATACAGAAAATAAAAATCAGAAGGATCAATCCACTGATTTTAATCCCTTATACGCTACATTAAATGCCAGTGTTCAAACTATTCCAAATATTACAAAAAATAAGACTAGATCGACCACCACCAAAGACTTAAACAAAATGATAGATAAGTACACTTGGACAATGGGTGACGTCGGTTCAGAGTCAAGCGTTTCTCAATTTACATTTTCTGTACCTACTATGCACACCTCTACCGAAATTCAAAGTGCTATGATTTCTCCAGCATCACAATCCAATATGGATATTGTATCAGGTACTGAATTTGAAGCACAAGCATCAATTGATAATGAAAATCAAGGAATCGCTATTGATCAAGAACAAGAAACATTAAACACAGATGAAGAAAGTATTGAAAGTTTAGATATTTCTCCAATTCAAACAATCGATGACGATTTGAAAGACATCACTTATAATCCTGAAACTACCGAAGAAACAGCGGACGAATTTTCCATGTTATTTGATAAAACAAACGAAGATTATGTCCGTGAACGTAAATTTATAGTCTTTGAAAATTGCCTTGATGAGATTTTAAAATTAATACCATGCCAGTTCAAAATTACATGCAGCGCACCAATTATGTCGATTAATAAACGATTGGTTGGAACTATGCTAGTTGTGACTGGGGATTGTGAAGCAAAACACAATAGCACACTGTGGGTGAGTCAACCCACAATCGGTAATCGACCAATTGGAAATATCATGGCATGTTCTTCTATTCTCTTTTCTGGCAATCAGTTTGACAAGATTCATGAACTTTTTGAATATTTTGGAGTGTCTTTTTTAAGCAAGGCAACATATTATTCCTATCAGAAAACTTTTTTGTTTCCAGTCATCGACACACATTGGAAAAATGAACTTGCTCAAAATATATGTGCAATAAAAGGAAAACCAATCAGTGTTACTGGTGATGGGCAATGTGACAGCCCTGGTTTTTCCGCTAAATATTGCACATATACTGTGATGGACGACAAAACCAAAAAAATACTTGATGTTCAGATTGTACAAGTTTCAGAGGCTACGTCTTCTGTTGCCATGGAGGCAAAAGCATTTAGACGATCAATTAAACAACTCATGGATTCTGGTGTTTTGGCTGTAGTCGTAGCGACAGACAGACACGTGAGCATAAAGAAGATTCTAAGAGAGGAATATGCAAATATCAACCACCAGTACGATATTTGGCACTATGCCAAAAGCTTGAAAAAAAAAATGATTAGCGTTAGTAAAAAAAAAACCTGTTCCACTCTCACACCATGGGTGACAGCCATTTCAAATCATCTATGGACATCAAGCATGCTCTGTAAAGGAGATGCTGATAAAATGTCAAAACATTGGAAATCATGTCTATACCATGTGCTTAACATCCACTCATGGACCGAGGATGGTGTTGAAAAACATTGCCAACATGCTACTTTGACAAATGAAGATCAACGTGAACGAAAATGGCTCACACAACAATCTGAAGCTTTTCACGAACTCAAGCAGATAGTTTGTAATGATCAAATGGATAAAGATATTCCTCACCTAAAACTATTCTGCCATACCGGTAGTCTTGAGGTCTTCCACAGCTTCGTACTAAAATACCGTCCGAAAAGAATTCACTTTCGTATGGATGCAATGGAGGCAAGAACTAAGTTGGCAGCACTTGCCAACAATTACAACTCAATTAGAGTTCAGGCAAAAATAAAATGTCCAACACAAAAAAGTGCTTCTTTTGGTGAACCAATGTTTACCACATACTTTCCCAAAAGTAAAAAAAAATGGATGCTAAGGCCGGTTTACGAAGAGATGGACATGTCACACATATATAGAATGATGACAGATGTTTTGAACTTGACTGAAGGCACAATCGGTCATACCTGGCAATCCAAAAATGTTATTTTACCGCCAAATATTGCTTCGACACCCAGGCCAAGTAAGAGAGAATTAATTGAGAAGCATATTTCAAGATTTGCCAAACGTTTGCCAACAGAATGAATTATGTAAACTTCGTTTATGCCATCCCATTTTTTTTAAAAAATAACTAGCCAATACCTTCATGAAAAATAAATATCACTGTTGCATAAAACGATTTTAAAAGATATACTTTTTCTATATGTGATTTGAAATTCTTTTAAGGCATTTTTCTTAAAAAACGTTATCACACGATTGATTGTTTTTCATCTATTGCCTTGAATTAGTAATGTTTTTTTAGAATATTAAAAATAAATTCTGATGCATGAACAGAGTATTATCGATATGGCACATTTATTTTTCCTTTTTTTGTTTTTTTTAAATATATATTTTAAAAATTTTGTATAACAGGCATCCATCCCTCCCAGGACTACAATTTAGCATGGTCCTTTTGTTTTTTTATGTGATTCATTCGCATTTTTCGATAAAAAAACTATCTCGATTATTTAATAACAGTTATCACAAATTTTTATATGTTTTTTTTTTATCTAGTTTTCTTTTTTTAATGTATACACGAGTGTCTTTTTTAACAAATTTTAAATATAAATTTTATTATTTATTATTTAATTTTTAAAATTTATGTTTGTATTAACAGTTATATTTCGATTGTATACGATTAGTGTTAGTTTTTATTTCTTGTGTTAATAAAAAATATTTTAAACAACGTGTTTGGTTTTTATATATGTTTGAGAGAGATGGTTTTTAAATAAACAGTTTTAAACAGATAGAGAACATGGAGAAAGAGTGAATTATAGAATTCTACAATATAAATTTAAATTTTTATTTTTAATAGATAAGTAAATTTTTGTTTTAAAAAACTTCAACAAAGCTATTTGTCAAATTAAAAAAATTATTCAATAATTTTAAGATATAGAAATAAAAAATGATGTCGATAGAGAAAACGTTTCTATAACGATTATTAAAAATAAGATATATTTTTAAAATAGTTGAAAATTTATATTATGTTTATCGACAGTGATAAATTTTCAAAATTCTATTTTTTTATTTATTCAAGTCTAATATTTTAACATTATTTTTAATAAAAAAAAAAAATAATATAAGGTTAAAATCAATACATTTGAAATTTTAATATCAATAGAAAAGTTAAAGGGACAGTGAAAACATTAGACTTGCAGAGTCTACAAATGAAAGAGAAGACAATGCAGTAGAACTTACTATATTTTAAAAAAAAAAATTATATTTATTTATTTAATATAATTTTTAATTTTTTAACATTTCAAATCACTTGTACCATGTGATAGGAATCAACCATTCACAAATGCATTTACGTATAGTCTATGAATTATTTCACATGCTCATTCTGATCGTTTGAATTAAAAAAAAAATTAAAAATGAAAAATTATTAATTTT
>NC_069501.1:831510609-831635609 GCF_027579735.1 Bombina bombina
GTAATAAAAAGTAAATTAGAAGGAGTACAGTTTAAATATGTGAAATATATAATACAGCTTTATAATATTACCTTTAAAAGTTAATTGCAATGACGGGTTTGAAATACTATACTAATAACTAAATACCGCTTAGTTCTTTTGAAGTGGCAGAAGCCGTCTTGTACGCTGAAAATCTTGGCAGCAAATGATCAGATCCAATACGCATGCGGTAATTGTGAACGCGCGAACGACATCAATGAACTTTCATTGTACTCCGCGCATGCGCATTAGATTCAAGCAGGCTGTGACGTAGCTTTCTGGCCGCCTATCGGCCAGAAAGACTATTGGTTAATAGAAACAACGTGACCAGGAAATAAAGTTACTGAGCAGAGACGGGCTGAATTGAAGAGTAAAAAAATGTGCGGATAAATGCGGCGAAAATGGTATTTAGGTGCACAATATAAAAAAATCATGAATGAAACTTCTAATGATTTTTAATAAATTGAGTCAATATGCATAGCTGATTAGATAAGTTTACTTTTACTTTAAGACAGACACTCCCCTTGATGAGATCCAGGATATGATTAAAGCCCTTAATTTGGCTAATTCCTTTATTTCTGATGCTTCCCTAAAGGTTATCATGCTGGGAGCAAAGATTTCAGGTTTTGCTATTCTAGCCCGCAGTGCTTTATGGTTAAAACCTTGGTCTGCGGATGTGTCATCCAACTCTAAATTTTTAGCGATTCCTTACAAGGGAAAGACCTTGTTTGGACCAGGCTTGATGGAAATAATCTCTGATATTACGGGAGGAAAGGGCCATCTTTTCCCTCAGGATAAGAGAAGCTAACAAAAGGGACGTCAGAGTAATTTTTGTTCCTTTCGAAGTTTCAAGGGAATTTCTTCTGCTTCCTCTTCCAAACAAGAACAGTCCAAGCCTTCCTTGTGGGGGCAGGCTTTCCTTCTTCACTCAGGCTTGGGTTCGAGGTGTTCAAGACCCCTGGGCAGTGGACATGGTGTTCCCAGGGATACAAACTAGAGTTCAAGAATTCTTCTCCCAGTGGCAGGTTTCTGCTTTCAAGATTATCTGTAGACCAGACAAAAATAGAGGCGTTCTTAAACTGTGTATGGGACCTCTCCGACCTGGGAGTGATTGTTCCTGTTCCAATGCAGGAACAAGGTCTGGGATTCTATTCCAATCTGTTCGTGGTTCCCAAGAAGGAGGGAACCTTCAGACCAATTTTAGATCCCAAAAATCTAAACAAGTTTCTTAGAGTGCCGTCCTTCAAGATGGAAACTATTCGTTCCATTCTTTCTCTGGTCCAAGAGGGTCAATTTATGACCACAGTGGATTTAAAGGACGCATACCTGCATGTTCCCATCCACAGGGACCTTCACAAGTTTCTAAGTTTTTAATTTCCTGACAAACACTTTCAGTTTGTGGCACTTCCATTCGGTCTTGCCACAGCTCCCAGAATTTACTCAAAGGTTCTGGGATCTCTGCTGGTGGTGCTCCAATTGCGGGACATTGGAGTGGCACCTTATCTGGATGATATTCTAGTTCAGGCGCCTTACTTTCAACAAGCAAGATCACACATGGAGATGTTGTTATCTTTCCTGCGGTCTCACATATGGATTTCAATGACAAGGGTAGTTTTCTTAAGAATCCTAGTAGACTTCTCATCAAGGATAATTTTTCTGACAGAAGTCAGGAAATCAAAGTTTTTGATTCTTGCCAAGCACTTCAGTCCTCTCCTTGGCCATCAGTGGCGGAGATTATGCAGATCTGTCTCCGTGATTACAGCTGGAGCAGAACACAAGGGATCTCTACTTTGCTGGTTGTCTCAGGATCATCCCTCCCATGAAATCTGCTTTTGCAGATCTTCCTGGCTGATTGTGACAACAGATGCCAGCCTTCTGGGATGGGGAGCAGTTTGGGGCTCTCTAAAGGCTCAGGAAACATGGACTCGGTCGGAGTCTGTTTTACCCATAAACATTCTGGAATTGAGAGCAATCTTTAATGCTCTCCTGGCCTGGCCTCAGTTAGCTTAACTCAGAGTTCCTTGGCCATGACAGAGGTAGCGAAGATCATTAAGTGGAAGGAGACCCACAATTGCTGTCTGTTGGCGATCCTCATTCCAGGAGTGAACATCTGGCAGACTTCCTAAGCAAGCAGACCTTTCACCCGGGGGAGTGGGAACTCCATCAGGAAGTGTTTTCCAGCTTGATTCTCATATGGGGTCAGTCAGAATTGGATCGCATGGCTTCTTGGCAGAATGCCAAGCTTCTGTGGTACGGGTCGAGGTCAAGGAACCCTCAGGCTGTACTGATAGACGCTCTGACAGTACCTATTTCCTTACACCGGCGTGGCCTCGCAGGATTTGGTATGCAGACCTGGTTGACATGTCATCTCTTCAACCTTGGAGACTTCCTTTGAGTAAGGAACGTCTACTTCAAGAACCTTTTTTTCATCCAAATCTAGTTTCTCTGAAGCTGACTGCTTCAAGTTTGAACTCTTAATTTTATCCAAGCGTGGATTTTCGGAATCGGTCATTGAGACCATGATTCAGGCTCGTAATCCTGTGACTAGGAAGATTTTTCATAAGATATGGCATAAATATCTATACTGGTTTGAATCCAAGGGCTACTCTTTGAGTAGAGTTCAGATTCCTAGAATTCTGTCCTTTCTCCAAGAAGGTTTGGAGAATGGATTATCGGCAAGTTCACTAAAGGGTCAAATATCTGCCTAGTCTATTTTGTTACAGAAACGTCTGGTGGACTTCCTAGACATACAATCGTTTTGTCAGGCCCTAGTCAGGATCAGGCCTGTATTCAAACCAGTTACTCCTCCTTGGAGTCTTAATTTTGTTCTTAAAGTTCTTCAAGGGGCTCTGTTTGAGCTGATGCATTCCTTAGATATTAAGTTATTATCTTGGAAAGATTTGCTTCTTGTCGCTATTTCATCTGCTCGTAAAGTTTCAGAGCTCTCTGTATTACAGTATGAATCTCCTTACCTTATTTTTTAATCGGATAGGGTGGTTTTACGTACTAAATTAGGGTTTCTCCCTAAAGTAGTTTCAGACCGGAACATTAATCAGGAGTTTGTTGTTCCTTCCATGTGTCCTTATCCTTCTTCTCAGGAGGAACGGCTTCTACACAATCTGGATGTGGTACATGCACTAAAATACTATTTACAGGCGACTAAGGATTTTCTTCAGTCTTCTGTTAGCAAAAGGGACAGAAAGCTACGACTACTTCTCTTTCTTTGTGGCTGAAGAGTATAATTTGCTTTGCCTATGAAACTGCTGGACAGCAGCTTCCTGAAGGAGTAACGGCTCTTTTTACGAGGGTTGTTTTCTTTTCCTGGGCATTCAAAATGAAGCCTTTATGGAACAGTTTTGCAAGGCTACAACTTGGTCCTCTCTTCACTCTTTTTCAAACTTCTGTAAATTTGACTTTTTAGCCTCGGCTGATGTTGTTTTTGGGAGAAAAGTTCTTCAAGCAGTGGTGCCTTATGTGTCATCTTTGTACTCTAGCTCGGGTATTGATTCCCAACAGTAATTAATGATGATCCGTGGACTCATCGTGTCATTAGAAAGAAAACAAAATTGATGCTTACCTGATAAATTTCTTTCTTTCTTAACACGAGTCCACGGCCCGCCCTGTTATTTAGACAGGTTGTTAGTATTTTATAAACTTCAGACACCTCTGCACCTTGTTGCTTCCTTTCTCTCCTTTACTTTGGTCGAATGACTGGAGTGGGATAGAAGGGAGGTGATATTTAACAGCTTTGCTGTGGTGCTCTTTGCCGCCTCCTGCTAGGCAAGAGTGATATTCCCAACAGTAATTAATTATAATCCGTGGACTCATTGTGTCAAGAAATAAATAAATTTATCAGATAAGCATAAATTTAGTTTTATTAAAATTATAACTTAATTTTTCCTATTATCATAATCTGAAGAAATGAATTAGCCCACCCATTTAGGGCGCGATCCGATATACGGCATAGTTTTTGGAGCAAGCGAGGGAACCCGCGCCGCCCGTAATTTCACCTCGCACATCGGGGTATCCAATATACGGCGCCGTCAGATGCTAAAGTGGCGTAAGTAGGACAAACTGGCGTTGTTCGGAAAAGTGCGCAAATACACATTTTAGTCGTCGCAAGTACTTACGCCAGTATTTTGTCCACGTAAAGTCTCAATAAAGTGTAGTTTTATGCAAATTAGGCTAACACTCATAAAATTACCCGCGACTCCATCTAAAAATGCGCAAAGTAATTAAGTTATTCAAAAGTCATATATAAACCCATGCGCAGCCGCAACACACTTCAGTGTGTTTGGATAGTTTGTTGAGCTACAGCATACTACAGTGAGTTTAGGATTAGTAAGAGTAGTGAGAGAGGCAAAATAGTTAGTTAAGTCGGATTTTTGTTTGGGTAAGCTTGTACATTTACTTACACTTATTTTTACATATTGCACACATTTTGCATACATACATATACAAAATACACAACACTTTTTTTTTTCTAACACCTCACACATTTTATTTCAATTTTACAGTGTGATAGGCTGAGTGTTTGGTTGTGTGTGTGTGTGTGTGATTGAACTGGGAGTGAGTGTGTGTAGTGTGAGGATGTCAGGGAGAGGTAGGGCGGAGGGGAGCGGAGTTGCAGGGAGAAAAATATCGTAGCGGACAGGAGGAGTAACGGGTTCCCCGTCAGGTAGTAAGTGGAGTGGGGAGAGGGAGAGTTAGAAGGGATGATGGGAGGGGAGATGCCCAGAGACCAGGCACACTTAGAAGAGGGACAGAAGGGGGGAGGAGGGAGAGGATAGGGAGGAACCCACACCAGGGACATCCCAGGGAGCAAGCCAGGTGGCCACAGAGGATGAGCGCATGAGATGGCCAAACTTCTCATTCAATGAGAATGTTGCACTAGTCCAGGCCATCATGGACAACCACAGTGCCCTCTTTGGCCAGGAGAAGGGCAAAGGCGTTGCCCAAAGGCGTAAGACAGAATGGTTGGCGGTAGAGGATGCTGTAAACAGTGTGGCCCCGCAGAGGAGGACTGATGAGGGACTTAAAAAAAGGTGGAACGAGGTGTAAGAGGTGGGTGAAAGAGAAGATGGGGCATGAAGCCATACACCAGAGGGGAACAGGCGGTGGTCCAACCCTGGAAACCAAATACAACACCTGGCAGGAGATGATACACAGCTCCCTGAGTATCACAGCAGTCCGTGGACTTCCAGGGGCTCGTGACTCAGGGGCTGCAACCACAGCACCTCATGCTGGTGAGTAACATCCCACACACCAGTATTATATGTATTTGAGATATAACATCCTTTAATGTCACACATTCATGTACACAATGAGGAGCATGGTATTTGGCCTACTAACAAAAACATCTACAATTATATTTCACATTAATGCTACTTAACACAATGCAATTCATGATATGAGGTGGAATAGTGCAATAGTAACATGTCTCAGAGTAACACAGGCCACAAGCCACATGTTGAGTTTTCAGTAAATGGACACTATAGCCATAATACTTTTAGCCCAGAAAGCAGGTTCTTTGCCTACATCAGGCTAAAGTAAATTGTGTGACCATAGTGTCACTTAAAGAACACATTTTCTCCATCACTGACATGTACACAAAACTATTGTATGAAACACATACCTGTATACTGTGCAGATTAAAATCCCTCATATCACAAATCACATTGTGCACATGCATGTTATACAGTTTGACATGAGAATGAGTATTGTCCCTAGCATGTATCAATGTACATTGTATGCCCACATGGACATATATATGACTGTACTAATCCCTATCATCATTTAACTCCACAGAACCTCCTGTCACCAGGCTGCAAACAGGCATGCTGCCACCTCCACCACCAGTCACAGCCATGCAGCCACCTCCACCACCAGTCTTCAGACAGCAACATGGACAGTATGCTCCCAGGCATGAGCAGGGTTGGATTGCCTCAGTTGAGGACCCAGAAGTGATGCCACCACCATTGGCATATGACCCCTGGCAAGATACCTGACCTGAGGAATATTCTTTTGGCTTTGAGGGGAAGCCAAGTCAGCCACGAAGGGTCCATGTCTTTACCCCCCCCCCCAACACAATATCAGGCCAGTCATGGCTTTTACACACAGGGGATGTCGCAAGAAATGCAAACTGGACAGGCTGAGGGGTCACACATTAGTCGTCAATGGGACTACCCATCCACCCTGAGAGCTCCACCATCCTCTTCTCTTGGGAGAGCTCCACCATCCTCTTCCCTTGGGAGAGCTCCACCATCCTCTTCCCTCAGGAGAGCTCCACCATCCTCAGATGAGCATATAGCTGAAGTTGTCCCTGAAGCACCAGCAGCTGAAGTTGTCCATGAAGCAGATGCAGCTGAAGTTGTCCATGATGCACCAGCAGCTGAAGTTGTCCCTGAAGCACCAGCAGCTGAAGTTGTCCCTGAAGCACCAGCAGCTGAAGTTGTCCATGATGCACCAGCAGATACAGCTGAACCTGCACCTAGAATCACTGCTGCTCAAGAGCCTGTAGATCCACTGTATTCTCCCCTGGGCGAGGAATACATTTCACTCTAGAGGAGGCTCATAACAAGCTGCGAGAGCAGACAAAAAGGCCAACACAGGTTTCACAGGAGCCAACAGAGGTTACTCCAGCATACCATAGAGCTGCAGAGGGACATGGCAGCATCATTAAATGGAATTGTACAAAACCAGTTGCAGATGATGAGAGTTATTTCTGATATGCAGATGCAGATTGACCACAGATGGCGGGAACAAAACCAACTCTTGGGTGTGTTGGTTGAGCACTTCACACACCAGCAGGACACTGCCTCCAGCCTATCATCTGTGGCCAGCACCCCAGCAGAATCATCTGAATCTTACCAAACCAGAAAAACCAGGAAATCCACTCCAGTCACCTCAGCCCCCTCATCCAAGAAGCCTAAAAAAAAAATATTCTTATAGTTCAACATAAATCTTGTCCTCTGTTATTTACCATATAATTGTCATCCACATCCATGTGAGGGGTGTTTTAGTACACTAATATTGTTTAAACATCGAATAAGGCCTGTTTGGAAATGGCCCAAAAAAAGGTAATATCATCATGTTTATGACATATTCATGTTCTATAAACCACATCACACAGTTGTGTGTGAAGGGTACATATAGTAATATTCACTTATAAGATGCAAATCAAGGTTTCTCACATCCAATGGAAATTGACACATGTGCAGGGATAGGCACGAGCCAAGGCTGTGGTGGACATTTTCTAAGGTAAAGACCTTTAGTGAAGGACACCTTGCCTATCCCTGCACATGGGTATATATATCTAAATAATAATGTTTTTACAGAAGGTGTGAACATAAGGTATAAACATCCATTTTCATTCTTCTTAATGATAGTCAATAAATCATAGTGACCTAAACATTAATTAAACAAATGAGATATTTTCAGTAATTAGGGCGGTTAAGGGAAGGGGGTGGGATGTAGTAGTTTCACTTACATGCAGTGGAAATCCGCAGTATGTAATTCTATGACCAGCTGCAGCAGGGGCAGCACCATGACCAGGGACCTCAGCAGCAACTATAGAATCAGCATGAATAGACAGAACAACAGGGGCTTGTAGGGCTTCCAGCACCCCTTGTGCCCCATGATGCTGCCTCTCTATGGAAAGCAGGAAAACATGGTGGCTAATGAGGATGTGCATTGGCGGGTTTTTTAGGATTCCTGTTGTGAGGTTGTGCTGTTTGTGATTGGTTTGACACACTTGCAGGGGCAGGAATAATAAATGCTTTGAAGAGGTTTAACTATTTGTGATCAAGCTGCTGATATGTATGTTGTTGAGCATGCATTTGTTAGGCCTTCAGAGAGTTACGTTGGTGTTTTAGTCAGTGCAAGGGTTCCTGCGCTTGCAATTTGTGGCAAGATGAGAATGGAGTAGATTTTCTGAATCCTGCGCGCATAAGTCCTTACGCTGTATATTGGATACCAAACTGCTTGTGTTTTCTATATCAGTCTATGGGTAAAAATAATACGAGCGAAGGCAGAAATATACGCGCGTAAGTTGTATGCTACGCCGTATATGTGATACCAAACCAGCGCAAAATTTGGCGTCGCCGGCTTTTGCGGGCGATGATGCATATCGGATCGGGCCCTTAATCTTTAGTTTTAGTGCTTCTTTTTCTTGTAGATGTGTCTCTTGCAACATAACTATGTCTGGTTTGTGGGGACCTAAGAGTGTAATTATGGTCTTTAGTTTTATTGGAGATGAGATTCCACCCACATTCCATGACAGTATTTTTAGATTCTCACTCATTTACATAAAGCGGAATCATCAGTAGATCGCTGAGAAGAGGCACAAAGAAAAAAAAGAAGAAGAGCCCCATGCCCCCCCCCCCCCCCGAAGACTGCAACCATACAGAAAAAAAAAATAATCATTAAAATAGTATCATTATCACCTCTGACTATTTTATTCCATATTAATTGTTGTTGATTTTCCGTATTCTCCATCAACAGAATGGAACTAAACCATATCATCCAACTAAAAATTATTTCAGTAAAATTACATAACATCTTCAATCAGAAAGCATGAACTTATAACCACAATTCCTACCTAGGAAATACCTAATATCAACTTTTTAGACAATACCCTTATCTTTGCAGAATGCTTTTGCTTCTTGGGGGGTATCCAATGTCTTAGATTCCTGATCTATTAACAGAATTAATCTGGCTGGATATATTAATATGACATTATAACTTGCTTTAATCATCTTAGTACAAAAGGGAGACATTAATCTTCTTTTTACAGAAGTTTCTGCTGAAAAGTCTTAAAATAACATTATTTTATTTTGTTATAGGAGTACTGGGCTCACTTTCCTATAGTTTCTTAACATATTAACTTTGTCTGTGAATTTTAAAAATTTAACAATTATGGGCCTGGGTTGTGATGTGCCGTCATTGTTCCTACGACTTATCCCCGTTCTATGTATTATTTCTATTTGTATGGGTTGAGTGTCCGGGTGCATATTCAATATATTTGGCAGAGTATTAGTAATAAAATGTGTTAAATCTTTAAATTCTGCTGTCTCTGGAAGGCCTATAATTCTAATATTGTTGCGATGTGCCCTATCTTTTAGGTCTTCTACTTTTTTTGTAGGTTACCTGTATTGATTTGTAACACTAAATTAGTTTGTTCTAGTTGTGTCATTCTGTCCTCTAGGTCTGAGACCCTAGTTTCTATCTCGTTTAATCTAGAAGTAAATTGTCTGACTTCATTTGATAGTAAATTAATATCCTGTTTAATCTCTAGTTTTAGAGAATCTAGCTGAGAGGTGAACATTCTGGATATTTGAGTGACTATATCAGCTGTATTATTCTTGGTTACTTGTGTCTCATTGTCTAATTGTAATGTGTCTGAACTTGGCTCTGTGCTTTTTTTTTTTTTTTCTCTATGTCATGGAGGCATGGCTGGGGATCTCCTGTCCCTTTAGAGGCAGAAATGTATCTTTCCATCAGGATATTTTAACAGTTATGGAGTATGTGAGATAACTCGGTGTAACCAAATGTATCTCTGAATTAACAGAGGTATAAACAAAGTGTGTGAATAAAACTAAACATGTATAGCAATCTACCAAGTGATCATATTGGTTCTAAAATACAATACAGTCTACCTTCCTGCGACTAATTGAGTGAATTATTAGTGAAAAAGAAAAAAACTAAACTATACTATAGTGAAAACTCGTGTGTATTATCTATAGTGAGAGAAAAAAAAAACTTATAACAACCAACCTATTTGTGAGGTGTAAGTGAATATGGCCAGATCTCCAAGACCAGTCCAGACTCAATATGCTTGTTAAGTAGCGAGCCAACAAGATTTAATTCTCCAGTGGAGATAATACCTTTACATTAAATCCTATGCTCTTGTATAAGCTAAAGAACTCTCTAAAAATAACATTTCCTGCAAAACTATATCATATATTTGTAAATTTAAAGTCAAATCCTGTACTTAATTAGGCTCGTATCTTGAGTTTTCCTGACACTGTAAAAAACATCTATATCTGCCACATGCTATATTAACCTCAGACAGAGCCTTGATGTATTTTAGAATGAAATATAATATTTTTCTTGAATTACTTACTCCTATATTAGACAAAAAAAACAAGCCAAATTCTATGATGAAGAGAACATGCTTAATTATTTGTCTTGATGTAAGTTATTTCCTTAATATGCAGACTAGATAGTTCTTCTGAAGATTATAATAAGTACTATAAATATTATAGCTTATCCACATATCCCTCCAGAAATAAGCAATGCCTTAGACATAATATAATTAAACAGTAATATGTTATTCAGCTCAGTTTTATGAATCAAAATATATACTTTTAGATGTTCAGAACTTAGATATCCAGGATTTAACTAAGTCCCAATTTTATAGATCTTCCCTGTTAAACTCCTACCCGAAGTTTATGAGAGCAAGCTTCTATATTCCTGTCCAGTAGTGTTATGGAGGTATAGGGCATTAATATAATAGAATTTGATCTAGTCCAGTGTATTCTGGCTCTAATATGGATAAAATTCCTGATAAGGCTTTAATTAGTTGAATGTTTCGGTGTAATATGAGATAGCATCCTTAAATAGAAATGTAATGCTCCTACCCGAGGGTTATGGGAGCTTTTCCAGAACTATACTCCTACCAGAGGGATTATGGGCGTATTATAAGTCAGAATAATAACACTTTAATATAGTATCAAGATTGTCCTGAAAATTATTGGAAGAAAAAAAAAAAAAAAAAATTTCCTTCCCATAAATTCTTTGCACCAATCTGAAGTTTATGGGGATTTTATCCAAATCAGTACTCCTACCAGCACGGTTATGGGAGTTTTATAGTGTTATGGCACTATAGCCACATAAGGCGGTGTTTCCCCGTTTTATCTATTAAGCAACTTGTTTTGGCTACTAGACTGATCCTTAAGGTATCAACACCTTTTTATCCTATAGGGATCGACTTAATTATGCAGAAAGCTCGCTGGGGTGAGTATTTATTATACCCTGCTGCTTCACAGTATATCCAGGGCCGGATTCAGGCTTAGGAATGGCCATAACAAAATAACAGCATGTACAGCGGAGACATATAATAAGGGAGGAGGCAAAAAAGTACCTGACGTAGCCCTGACGGCTTCGACTCCTGAAGAATCTCCAACTCTGTGGCTACAATTAACGTACGCCCCCGGCATCCTTCTTCATGTAGTGGGCGAACTTTGCACAGCGACCCGCCTGTGCTGGACTACTATCGCTGTTATTGTTAAGCTTCTCCTGGTTCCTTACCCGCAGCTTCCCCCGCGTCTTCTTGTCAGCCCTCTAGCTTGGACCCGCTAGAGGATGTTTTCCGTGGTGATCGTGTGGTTGGTCCATCAACCGGAGCCTGCTTGAATGGGTAAATGTCTGTGACGCTACTGCTCCTGGGTATCCAGACCGCAAACAAGCAGCCAAGGATCACAGCGCCGTATAGAGCTGGTAGTGGGAGCTCACTGGAGATGCACACTTGTGCAAGCTACCTGCTTGCTCTGCCTCTTCCCGGAAGCATTAAATCAATTATTCAATGTTATAGGCAGAGTCTGTGAATCCATTTTTCATATGTAATTCACAGAAAAAGTAATCATCTGGAAGGAGGGGGCAGTTTCTAATGTTCAGAAAAATATTATCCTTAGATGGAGCTGAGCTATTACAGAATCCCCTTTAAATTCAACGCCCATATTAAATACTTTTTTTAGCCATCATTTTGGGCAGTTTTATCATATATGTAGATCTAAGCTTTGTTCTCCACATTGCTCTAACACATGGTGGAGTAGTATAATCCAAACATAGTTGAAAATTTAGGGATACTCAACTCATACCTCTGCCATTTAAATTTTACTTACATTTCTAGATCTGTTTCCCATGTTCCTAGATTGGTAAAACTAAAATTATAAATGAATATATTATTGCTTAAGAAAACCTCAAGTACACAGATAATTAATCATCTATCCTAGGCATTTAGACATTCTAATACAACTTTGTAATAACTTCCTTAGGCAGACTTTCTATTTTATGAATTCAAATCATTTACTGTAAAATTAAAATTGCAATCACCTGCTAATCACATGAATCAACTTCTGAAGTTCTTGAATGTTATAGACTTTAAAAGTTCCCTTTCCCTCTTAACAAACACTGCATGTGTACGTTATCACTGACAATATAGTGACTCCCTGAAAATTAGAGGGTGGTGAAGCCCCTTATTTGAAAGAGAGGAATTACCTCTTTTACATAAAGTCATAGTACCCTTCTGATCAGAAATGTAACCACTATTAGAAATTTCTTTGTTTTTAACAGCATCAGAAATCAGCATTTTTAAATGTGGCCAACTAAATCCAAGTGGAACAAGCAACCCCTTGTTTGAAAGAGGGCATTCATCTTCAAAAGTGGGGATACTTGTTAATCTAGCACAAACAGGATGTGAGAGAGGGGCCTTATTGCCCCCTTACTGTCAAAGCAAACTGCTGCTGCTTATTTCCATTTTTTTTTTTAGAAATCACCATCTTACATGGGGGGCATGAGAATACTTATTTGTTTGAAACAGCAAACTCCCAGAGTCAGACATGTTGGCTTTAAAAGGGCCTTTCAAGCGCTCTAAGCTTAAGGGGACAAATGGACTATATGTGTGGTTAAAATGGGGTTTGGTCATTTATAATGGGTTGACTGTGATATATATGAAGTTGAATTAGCCACCTTAAAGGGACACTGAACCAATTTTTTTTTTCTTTCGTGATTCAGATAGAGCATGCAATTTTAAGCAACCTTCTAATTTACTCCTATTATTACATTTTCTTTATTCTCTTGGTATCTTTATTTGAAAAGCAAGAATGAAAGTTTAGATGCCGGACCATTTTTGGTGTACAACCTGGGTTGTTCTTGCTGATTGGTGGATACATCCACCCACCAATAAACTGCTGCCCAGCGTCTGAACCAAAAATTTGCTGGCTCCTTAGCTTAGATGCCTTCTTTTTCAAATAAAGATAGCAAGAGAACAAAGAAAAATTGATTATAGGAGTAAATTAGAAAGTTGCTTAAAATTGCATGCTCTATCTGAATCATGAAAGAAAAAAATTGAGTTCAGTGTCCCTTTAAGAATAATAGCCAATACTAAACCAACCAATTGTGATTAAGGGGAGTGTATAAATAAGAACTTTGCATTTAGCTATACCATCTTGATAAAGCCGTGATAACGGCGAAACGTGTTGATGGTCACCAAAGCTTATGAACATACATATGAAAACTGTATCTGATAAATAAACCTCTGTGCAGAGTAATTTTTAAAGATATGGAGACTTCAAAGTGCCTTTTTGAGGAAGCGTCATCTAATTGGCCATTTTTTAATCACGTGGTACAAAGGGATCAATCAGTGAGAGCCTGTTGATTCTAAAACCAAGGCAACGGATTGTCAAAAGTGGATAAAAAGTTGCAGTTTGAGGTAAACTATTTTCACCCATAACGGAAAAAAAAGATTGAATCCAGGCTATCACGGAGATAAGGTACCCCATTTTATGTATTACAATTTGCGATATGTTGTAAACCGCTCAGCTATAAAAAGCGTCAACTATTGTAACATTTAACAGTGAACTAATACAAAGTGGTAAAATGGATTGTTCCAAAACGGAGCATTTACTATACACTCCTCTTTTTACAACTCATTGAGTATGGACTCTGAGTACAGCTTTAACTATTTTTGTAGTGATCGGTCACTTATTGTTTTAAGGTTGTTTATTAGATGTTTAACAGTATCCATAGGGGGATGAAACATTCTTTCTGCTTACATTATTGATTGTATTATAGATTGTGTTTGTATGTGCTTGATTTTTATGAATTTGTGAATTTCTATTCAATATTTTAATATTTTAGTAAATTAAAACCCATTTTAACCACACATATTGTCCATTTGTCCCCTTAAAGGGATAGTAAATTCCTACTAAACGTCCATGATTCAGATAGGGCATGTAATTTTAAACAACTTTCTAATTTACTTTTATCATCAAATTTGCTTTGTTCTGTTGTTATTCTTAGTTGAAAGCTAAACCAAGGAGGCTCATATGCTAATTTCTAAGCCCTTGAAGGCCACTTCTTAGCTGAATGCATTTGACAGTTTTTCACAGCTAGAGGGCGTTAGTTCATGTGTTTCATATAGTTAACATTGTGCTCATGCACGTGAAGTTAAGAGTCAGCACTAATTGCCTGAAATGAAAGTCTGTCAAAAGATCTGAGATAAGGAGGCAGTCAGCCGAAGCTTAGATAGAAGGTAATTACAGAGGTAAAAAGTATATTTTGATAACAGTGTTGTTTATGTAAAACTGGTAACAAAAGGGATTATCTATCTTTTAAAACAATAACATGTTTGGCGTTTACTATCCCTTTAAGCTTAGAGTGTTTTATTTCTCCCTTTCTTTCTATTTTTTTTTTACCTGTTAGTGCAAGCAGGCAATGTAATAGAGCATTTAGGGGTTTGTTATGCGCTACTTTTTATTTTCCATTTTTAAAAGGCCCTTCCTCCCATGCAGCTTCAATAACAAGGAAGTCCTTTCCCACTATAACTAGTGATGAGGAAGGAGACTGCATCTTCCTTTTCTGACTGCATTTATGAGGTCAGACACTAATGTTGGACAAGGAGATCTGGCTCACAATTGGCAGTCAAGTTCATCCCAAAGGTGTTCAGTGAAGATGAGTACAGGGCTCTTTGCAGGCCACTCAATGTCCTCCACACCAAACTCATCAAACCATGTCTTAAAATGGATGTTTTTTAATGCACAGGGGTACAGTCATGCTGGAGCAGGAGAAGGGCCTTCTCTAAACTTTTGCCACAAATTTGGAAGAACCCAGTGGTCCAAACACTAAAAACAGCCCCAGACTTTACATTGGACATTAGCATTCTCCTGGCATCCATCACACCCCGATGCTTCAATCAGACCGCCAGATAGTGAAGCATAATTCATCACTGCTAAGAGCACATTGTCCAGTGGTGGCATGCTTTGTACCACTCCAGCCGACCCTTGTCATTGTGCATGTTATTATTATTCTTTATTTATAAAGCGCCAACAGATTCTGCAGCACTGTCCATGGTTACAGAGATGAGTACAACGGTAAAACATTATAATAGAAGACAAAATTAAAAAAACAAATAAAGGGGGATTGAGGGCCCTATACCTGTGAAAACTTACATGTTGATGAAAGGCTTGTGTACTGCTGTTTGACCATATAAACCCATTTAATGAAGCGCAGAATGCAGAGTTCTTGTACTGATATTGCTTCCAGAGGTAGTTTGGATTTTTTTAGTGGATGATGTAACAGACCAAATGCAATTTTTACATGTTTCCTCACTCTATCTCCCCACTTTGAGTTTGCATGATGTAGCACTTTATAGCTTGGCTGGTGTTGCCCTAAACATTTCCATTTTATAATAATAGCACTTACAGTTAACCAGGGCAGATCTAGTAAGGTGCACATTTCACCAACTGACGTGTGCCAAAGATGGCATCTTATGACAGTAACAGATTTAAAGTCACTCAGCTCTTCAGTACAACCTGGAGATAAGTGCTGAATTATATGCACTTAACAATGAGTGTGGCTGAAACACCTGGACCCAATAATTAGTATGGTTGTCCACTTACTTTTGACCATATAGTGCACTTTGTGATATGTCTTTTTACGTTATTTAGATAATCTTTTGTATTTATTAGTCATGTATAATCAAACAGTGAACTGCATTAAATGCTAACTTCAAACATCTCAAAATGGTTAACAGCTGGCATTGCATCCCCCTTAACAATCCCACTGCCTCATCTGCTAAACAACTTCTGCAACTCACTTCCTCCTTCGGTCTGTCACAATGGACTGATTCTCCCACTCACAAAGACGGTCACTCCCTTGACCTGATCTTTAGCTATCGATGCACTCTCTCAAACTTCTCAAACTCCCCTTTTCCTCTGTCTGACCACCATCTCCTTACCTGCAACATCTCATCCCTTCCTACAACTCTCCCACCTTCTACTCCTCACACCAAACTTCACAGAAGCATCAGGTCTTTAGATCAGCAACAACTTGCTAATTCCCTTCAACCACTCCTCTCATCCTTCTCCTCCTTTTCCTGCCCTGAACAATCTATCTGCCACTATAATTCCACCCTTATATCCGTCCTTGACAATCTCGCCCCTCTTACCACTGCTAGGAAATCACACACTCATCCCCAGCCCTGGCATACTCCTCTGACACGGTACCTACGCAGATGTTCCCGTACTGCTGAACGGCATTGGAGAAAATCACGGAGTTCTGCTGATTTTCTTCATTACAAATTCATCTTGAACTCCTACTACTCTGCCCTTAATTTCCACAAGCAACACTACTTCTCTACCCTTATCTCTAATCTTTCTTCAAACCCAAAACGTCTGTTCTCCACTTTCAATACTCTCCTCCGCCCTCCCCCACTTCCTATTACAACTTCTCTGTCAGCCCAAGACTTTGCCAGTCACTTCATTAACAAAATTGACTCCATCAGAAATGAAATCAGCTCTCAACACAATTCCATTCTCTCCCCCCCTCAAATACTCTCACCCAACCACAACCCTCATAACCTGAAACTTAGTTCATTCTCCCCTGTTACTGAGGATGAAGTTTCAGCACTTATACTGCGCTCTCACCTCACTACCTGTCCCCTTGACCCTATCCCCTCACAGCTGCTCCCCTCTCTCTCTGCTACCCTTACCCCTATACTAACACACATTTTCAACATCTCCCTCAGCACTGGTACATTTCCCTCATCATTGAAACATGCGCTGGTCACACCTATCCTCAAAAAACCTTCCCTTGATCCTACCTCCCCATCCAACTACCGCCCAATTTCCCTCCTCCCTCTTGCTTCAAAGCTTCTCGAAAAACTAGTATATGCACGCCTATCCCATTTCCTTACGTTAAACTCCCTTCTTGACCCGCTGCAATCTGGATTTCGTCCCTATCACTCCACAGAGACAGCTATTGTTAAGGTCACCAACGACCTACTTACAGCCAAATCAAAAGGCCACTTCTCTCTGCTTATCCTCCTTGATCTGTCCGCAGCCTTTGACACGGTCGACCACCCTCTTCTGCTCCAAACCCTCCAATCCTTCGGCATCTGTGACACAGCCCTTTCGTGGCTCTCTTCCTACCTGTCAAACCGTACCTTCAGTGTAGCCTTCTCTGGGGCCTCCTCTGCCCCGTCACCACTTTCTGTCAGAGTACCGCAGGGCTCTGTCCTCGGTCCCCTTCTCTTCTCTATCTATACGTCATCACTAGGTTCCCTAATTAAGTCCCACGGTTTCCAATATCATTTGTATGCCGATGACACCCAAATCTTCTTCTCTGCACCAGAACTATCTCCTTCCTTGCTAACCCGTGTCACTAACTGTCTTTCTCACATCTCTTCCTGGATGTCCTCTCACTACCTCAAGCTAAATCTCTCCAAAACTGAGCTCCTCATTTTCCCCCCTTCTTCCAAAATCTCCACCCCCAATATCTCTATAACTGTCGACAACTCCATCATCACCCCTACCCCGCACGCCCGATGTCTCGGGGTCACATTCGACTCAGATCTTTCCTTCACTCCTCACATTCAGTCATTGGCTAAAGCCTGCCGCTTTCACCTTAAAAACATCTCTAAAATTAGACACTTCCTTACACAAGACACAACTAAGATTTTAATCCACTCTCTTATTCTTTCCCGCCTTGATTACTGCAACTCTGTCCTCTCTGGTCTCCCCACCTGCCGCCTAGCTCCTTTACAATCCATAATAAATGCCTCTGCCAGACTCATCTTCCTTACACGTCGCTCTTCATCTGCTGCGCCTCTCTGCCAATCCCTTCACTGGCTTCCTCTTGCCTCTAGGATCAAACACAAAACCCTCACTCTGACATACAAAGCACTCAACTGCACTGCTCCCCCCTACATCTCAGACCTTGTCTCCAGATACTCTCCCTCCCGTCCCCTTCGCTCTGCTCATGACCTCCTACTCTCCTCCTCTCTTGTCACCTCATCACACTCCCGTTTACAGGACTTCTCCAGACTGGCTCCCATCTTGTGGAACTCTCTGCCTCGCTCCATAAGACTCTCTTCTAGTTTTAAAAGCTTCAAGTGCTCCCTAAAGACTCTACTGTTCAGGGATGCATACAACCTACGCTAACCTTTCCTAATACCAGTTCCTCTCCTCCACTGCAATCCCCTGAACCCTCTTAGCATGTAAGCCTAATAGTCCAGCTGTTTGTGGATCACCTTCTTAAGAGCTGACTACAACAGTGCAACTCTTGGCAGGGCCCTCTACCATATAATTGTTTTGTTGTACTCCCCCTTTGTTTATAGCGCTGCGGAATCTTTTGGCGCTCTACAAATAACCGATAATAATAATAATAATTGCATGACTACTAAGACAGATTACGTTACATTTTTTTCTGTAGGAATGGACAATATCACCTAGATTTAAAGTTCTGCGTTAGCCTTAAAAAGCAGCGTTAGGACCTAATGCTGCTTTTTAATGCCCGCTGGTATTTAGAGTCAGACAGGAAAGGGTCTACCGCTCACTTTTTTTCGCGACTCGAGGCTACCGCAAATCCCCTTACGTCAATTGCGTATCCTATCTTTTCTATGGGATTTGCCTAACGCCGGTATTACGAGTCTTGGAAGAAGTGAGCGGTACAGCCTCTACCGCCAAGACTCCAACCGCAAAAAAAAAGGCAGTAGTTAAGAGTTTTATGGGCTAACGCCGGAACATAAAGCTCTTAACTACAGTGCTATAAAGTCCACTAACACCCATAAACTACCTATGAACCACTAAACCGTGCCCCCCCCCCCACATCGCAAACCCTATAATAACAATTTTTAACCCCTAGTCTTCCAACCGGACATCGCCGCCACCTACATTATCCCTATGAACCCCTAATCTGCTGCCCCTAACATCGCCGACACCTATATTATATTTATTACCCCATAATCTGCCTCCCCCAACCTCGCCGCCACCTACCTACACTTATTAACCCCTAATCTGCCAACCGGACATCGCCACCACTATAATAAATGTATTAACCCCTAAACCGCCGCACTTCCACCTCGCAAACGCTATAATAAATTTTATTAACCCCTAATCTGCCCCCCCAACGTCGCCTCCACCTATCTACAATTATTAACCCCTAATCTCCCGCCCCCAACGTCGCCGCTACTATAATAAAGTTATTAAACCCTAAACCTAAGTCTAACCCTAACACCCCCCTAAGTTAAATATAATTTAAATAAAACAAACTAAAATTACTATCATTAACTAAATTATTCCTATTTTAAACTAAATACTTACCTATAAAATAAACCCTAATATAGCTACAATATAACTAATAGTTACATTGTAGCTATTTTAGGATTAACATTTATTTTACAGACAACTTTGTATTTATTTTAACTAGGTACAATAGCTTTTAAATAGTTATTAACTATCTAAAAGCTACCTAGTTAAAATAATTACAAAATTACCTGTAAAATAAATCATAACCAAAGTTACAAATACACCTAACACTACACTATCAATAAATTAATTAAATAAATTAACTACAATTATCTAAACTAAAATACAATTCAATAAACTAAACTATAGTACGAGAAAACCAAAACACTAAATTACAAAAAATAAAAAAAATCTTACAAGAATTTTAATCTAATTACACCTAATCTAAGCCCCCTAATAAAATAAAAAAGTCCCCCAAAATAATAAAATTCCCTACCCTATACTAAATCACAAAGTAATCAGCTCTTTTACCAGCCCTTAAAAGGGATTTTTGCGGGGCATTGCCCCAAAGTACTTAGCTCTTTTACCTGTAAAAAAAATACAATCCTCCCCCACATTACAACCCACCATCCACACACCCCTACTCTAAAACCCACCCGATCCTTCCCTTAAGAAAAACTAACACTACCCCCCCTGAAGATCACCCTACCTTGAGTCGTCTTCAGCCAGCCGACCACCGATGGGACAGAAGAGGACATCTGGTGCGGCAGAAGTCTTCATCCGATCGGGGCAGAATAGGTCCTCCAAGCAGCAGATGTCTTCATCCAAGCGGCATCTTCTATCTTACAACAACCGAAGCGGAGCGGAGCCATCTTGAATCCAGCCGACGTGGAGACATCCTCTTCTTCCGATGTCCTAAGGCCGAATGAAGGTTCCTTTAAATGATGTCATCCAAGATGGTGTCCCTCGAATTCCGATTGGCTGATAGGATTCTATCAGCCAATAGAATACAAGGTCAATTCTATTGGTTCATCGAATCAGCCAATCGGATTGAACTTCAGTACGATTGGCTGATTAAATCAACCAATCGGATTTTTCCTACCTTAATTCCGATTGGCTGATAGAATCCTATCAGCCAATCGGAATTCGAGGGACGCCATCTTGGATGACATCATTTAAAGGAACCTTAATTCGGCCTTAGGACATCGGAAGAAGAGGATGGCTCCGCGTTGGCTGGATTCAAGATGGCTCCGCTCCGGTTGATTGAAGATAGAAGATGCCGCTTGGATGAAGACATCTGCCGCTTGGAGGACCTCTTCTGCCCCGATCGAATGAAGACTTCTGCCACTCCAGATGTCCTCTTCTGTCCCATCTATGGCCGGCTGGCTGAAGACGACTCAAGGTAGCGTGATCATCAGGGGGATAGTGTTAGGTTTTTTAAGGGGGGATCAGGTGGGTTTTAGAGTAGGGTTGTGTGGGTGGTGGGTTGTAATGTTGGGGGGGATTGTATTTTTTTTTACAGGTAAAAGAGCTGATTACTTTGGGGCAATGCCCCGCAAAAAGCCATTTTAAGGGCTGGTAAAAGAGCTGATTACTTTGTAATTTAGTTTAGGGTAGGGAATTTTATTATTTTGGGGGGCTTTTTTTATTTTATTAGGGGGATTAGATTAAGTATAATTAGATTAAAATTCTTGTAAGATTTTTTTATTTTTTGTAATTTATTGTTTTTTTTGTACTATAGTTTAGTTTATTGAATTGTATTTTAGTTTAGATAATTGTAGTTAATTTATTTATTTAATTAATTTATTGATAGTGTAGTGTTAGGTGTATTTGTAACTTAGGTTAGGATTTATTTTACAGGTAATTTTAACTAGGTAGCTATTAAATAGTTATTAACTATTTAATAGCTATTGTACCTAGTTAAAATAAATACAAAGTTGCCTGTAAAATAAATATTAATCCTAAAATAGCTACAATGTAACTATTAGTTATATTGTAGCTATATTAGGGTTTATTTTATAGGTAAGTATTTAGTTTTAAATAGGATTAATTTATTTAATGATAGTAATTTTAGGTTGAATGCCACCCCCTGATTGGCTGTGAATCTACAGGGGGCAGCATTGCACAAGCATTTCACTAGAAATGCTTGTGCAATGATAAATATCCGCTGCACTTTAATAAATCGTCCCCCTAGTGTATATAATAAGGTTAGATAAGGGCTTGAAAAACATTGTTTACCAAATGATTGGGGACTATACATTAACTTATGTGTCAGGTCTATGACACAATAGGCCCACTAGGATAAGGACTCTACAAATAGAGTTCATCCCTTTTTAAAATAATAGTAAGGGTAGTCTTTTAAGCAGAAAAATACACACCCCATTTCTCTCAGTGTTTGTGGAATTAAAAAAAAAAACATATTGAAAACTCTTTAGTAGTTGTTCAGAGTCCTAGGGAAGTGGTTCTCCTGGACAAAGATTATGTACCCTTTATGCTTTCTACATCAGTTTAGTGTTAACATTCATTGTTTTTACTATCATGGTGATGCTATTGCCGAAGAATGCGGTTTCCTCTTCTGTATAAAGGGCTAAAACCCTCACTATGAGACTTATGAAAACTCTTTAGTAGTTGTTCAGAGTCCTAGGGAAGTGGTTCTCCTGGACAAAGATTATGTACCCTTTATGCTTTCTACATCAGTTTAGTGTTAACATTCATTGTTTTTACTATCATGGTGATGCTATTGCCGAAGAATGCGGTTTCCTCTTCTGTATAAAGGGCTAAAACCCTCACTATGAGACTTCAACAGTAATCTCTCTCTTATAGAAATGCGATCTTTGGTTGATTCAGTAACTACAAAAAAAAAAGCATGCATATTTGTTATTTTGCCTAGATTTAGAGTTTTGTCTCTAAAGACCTGCGGTGCTAACAAGCCTTTTATTCCCAGCGCACCCTTTAAACAACGCTGGTATTACGAGTTGTCTGAATGGCTGTGTTAGCCTCAGAAAAGTGAGCGTTGAGCATAATTTAGCTCCACTTCAACCCTCAATACCAGCGTTGCTTACGGTAGAGGTGAGCTGGCTAAACGTGCTTGTGCACGATATCCCCATAGGAAACAATAGGGCTGAGCTGGCTTAAAAAAACCTAACATCTGCAAAAAAGCAGCGTTCAGCTCCTAACGCAGCCCCATTGTTTCCTATGGGGAAACACTCTCTAAGTCTACACCTAACACCCTAACATGAACCCGAGTCTAAACACCCCTAACCTTACACTTATTAACCCCTAATCTGCTGCCCCGCTATTGCTGACACCTACATTATATTATTAACCCCTAATCTGCCCCTCCTGACACTGCCGCAACCTACATTATAGCTATGAACCCCTAATCTGCTGTCCCTAACATCGCCGACACCTATATTATATTTATTAACCCCTAATCTGTCCCCCCCCAACATGGATCAGCCAATCGGATTGAACTTCAATCTGATTGGCTGATTGAATCAGCCAATCAGATTTTTCCTACCTTAATTCCGATTGGCTGATAGAATCCAATCAGCCAATCGGAATTCGAGGGACACCATCTTGGATAACGTCATTTAAAGGAACCGTCATTCGCCGGGAAGTCGTCGGCCAGGATGGATGTTCCGCGTCGGAGATCTTCAGGATGCTGCCGCTCCGGATGGATGAAGATAGAAGATTCCGCTTGGATGAAGACTTCAATCAGATGGAAGACCTCTTCTGCCCTGCTTGGATGAAGACTTCAACCGGATGGAGGACCTCTTCTGCCACGCTTGGATGAAGAATTCGGCTCAGCTGAGTGAAGACGACTCAAGGTAGGGAGATCTTCAGGGGGTTAGTGTTAGGTTTATTTAAGGGGGGTTTGGGTGGGTTTTAGAGTAGGGGTATATGGGTGGTGGGTTTTAATGTTGGGGGGGGTATTGTATTTTTATTTACAGGTAAAAGAGCTGATTACTTTGGGGCAATGCCCCGCAAAAAGCCCTTTAAAGGGCTGGTAAAATAGCTGATTACTTTGTAATTTAGGATAGGGTAGGGCATTTTATTATTTTAGGGGGCTTAGATAAGGTGTAATTAGTTTAAACTTCTTGTATTTTTTTTTATTTTCTGTAATTTAGTGGGGGTTTTTTATTATAGTTTAGTTTATTTAATTGTATTTTAGTTTAGATAATTGTAGGTAATTTATTTAATTAGTTTAATGATAGTGTAGTGTTAGGTGTATTTGTAACTTAGGTTAGGATTTATTTTACAGGTAATTTTGTACTTATTTTAATTAGGTAGCTATTAAATAGTTATTAACTACACTGTGTGCAGAATTATTAGGCAAATGAGTATTTTGACCACATCATCCTCTTTATGCATGTTGTCTTACTCCAAGCTGTATAGGCTCGAAAGCCTGCTACCAATTAAGCATATTAGGTGATGTGAATCTCTGTAATGAGAAGGGGTGTGGTCTAATGACATCAACACCCTATATCAGGTGTGCATAATTATTAGGCAACTTCCTTTCCTTTGGCAAAATGGATCAAAAGAAGGAATTGACAGGCTCAGAAAAGTAAAAAATAGTGAGATATCTTGCAGAGGGATGCAGCACTCTTAAAATTGCAAAGCTTCTGAAGCGTGATCATCGAACAATCAAGCGTTTCATTCAAAATAGTACACAGGGTCGCAAGAAGCGTGTGGAAAAACCAAGGCGCAAAATAACTGCCCATGAACTGAGAAAAGTCAAGCGTGCAGCTGCCAAGATGCCACTTGCCACCAGTTTGGCCATATTTCAGAGCTGCAACATCACTGGAGTGCCCAAAAGCACAAGGTGTGCAATACTCAGAGACATGGCCAAGGTAAGAAAGGCTGAAAGACGACCACCACTGAACAAGACACACAAGCTGAAACGTCAAGACTGGGCCAAGAAATATCTCAAGACTGATTTTTCTAAGGTTTTATGGACTGATGAAATGAGAGTGAGTCTTGATGGGCCAGATGGATGGGCCCGTGGCTGGATTGGTAAAGGGCAGAGAGCTCCAGTCCGACTCAGACGCCAGCAAGGTGGAGGTGGAGTACTGGTTTGGGCTGGTATCATCAAAGATGAGCTTGTGGGGCCTTTTCGGGTTGAGGATGGAGTCAAGCTCAACTCCCAGTCCTACTGCCAGTTTCTGGAAGACACCTTCTTCAAGCAGTGGTACAGGAAGAAGTCTGCATCCTTCAAGAAAAACATGATTTTCATGCAGGACAATGCTGATGGTGAACAGATCAAAACACTGACAGAATCCATGGATGGCAGGCTTTTGAGTGTCCTTGCAAAGAAAGGTGGCTATTTTGTCACTGATTTGTTTTTGTTTTGTTTTTGAATGTGAGAAATGTATATTTGTGAATGTTGAGATGTTATATTGGTTTCACTGGTAAAAATAAATAATTGAAATGGGTATATATTTGTTTTTTGTTAAGTTGCCTAATAATTATGCACAGTAATAGTCACCTGCACACACAGATATCCCCCTAAAATAGCTATAACTAAAAACTACTTCCAAAACTATTCAGCTTTGATATTAATGAGTTTTTTGGGTTCATTGAGAACATGGTTGTTGTTCAATAATAAAATTAATCCTCAAAAATACAACTTGCCTAATAATTCTGCACTCCCTGTATTTAATAGCTATTGTACCTAGTTAAAATAAATACAAAGTTGCCTGTAAAATAAATATAAATCCTAAAATAGCTACAATGTAACTAAATAAAAAAAAATATAAATCCTAAAATAGCTACAATGTAACTATTAGTTATATTGTAGCTATATTAGGGTTTATTTTATAGGTAAGTATTTAGTTTTAAATAGGAATAATTTATTTAATGATAGTAAGTTTATTTTGTTTTATTTAAATTATATTTAACTTAGGGGGTGTTAGGGTTAGATTTAGGTTTAGGGGTTAATAACTTTATTATAGTAGCGGCGACACTGGGGGCGGGAGTTTAGGGGTTAATAATTGTAGGTAGGTGGCGGCGATGTTAGGGACGGAAGATTAGGGGTTAATACAATGTATTATAGTGTTTGCGAGGCGGGAGTGCGGCGGTTTAGGGGTTAATACATTTATTATAGTGGCGGCAATGTCCAGTCAGCAGATTAGGGGTTAATAAGTGTAGGTAGGTGGCGGCGACATTGGGGGGGCAGATTATGGGGTAATAAATATAATATAGGTGTCGGCAATGTTAGGGGCAGCAGATTAGGGGTATTTGCCTACGGTAGTGGTAAGATGGAAAAACGTGCTCGTGCACGATATCCCCATAGGAAACAATGGGGCTGAGCTGGCTGGAAAAAAAAACTAACACCTGCAAAAAAGCAGCGTTCAGCTCCTAACGCAGCCCCATTGTTTCCTATGGGAAAACTTTCTAAGTCTACACCTAACACCCTAACATGAACCCCGAGTCTAAACACCCCTAATCTTACACTTATTAACCCCTAATCTGCCACCCCCGAAATTGCCGACACCTACATTATATTATTAACCCCTAATCTGCCGCTCCGGACACCGCCGCAACCTACATTATAGCTATGAAACCCTAATCTGCTGCCCCTAACATCGCCGACACCTATATTATATTTATTAACCCCTAATCTGCCCCCCCCCAACGTCGCCGCCACCTACCTACACTTATTAGCCCCTAATCTGCCGACCGGACATCGTCGCCAGTATAATAAATGTATTAACCCCTAAACCGCCACACTCCCGCCTCGCAAACACTATAATAAATTGTATTTACCCCTAATCTGCCCCCCCAACGTCGCCACCACCTACCTACAATTATTAACCCCTAGTCTAACTACAAGTCTAACCCTAACACCCCCCTAAATGAAATATAATTTAAATAAAACTATGTGATCGGGCGGATTGCTGTCCGCCGCCTCAGAGGTAGTGGACAAGTTAAGGCGCAGCAGTCTTAAAACTGCTGCGTCTTAACTCCTTTTTCCAGTGATCCTGAAGGCTCGCGCCGAAAGAGGTGTATACGGCCCCATTTGGGGTGTGATAAATCGGCCCCTAGGGGATGACTTTAACATTACTTTATACTCCACTTTAGACTGTTCTAATTCTTGTAGCCAGGTGGAGCATAACATTTCTAACATAGTATTGAAAAGTTTTAAACAACTTGGAGGGTCAGTTATTTTGCAGATTTAATATCCCAGACAAAAAATTATACATTCTATTCCAGTCCATGGGTGATCTACTGTAGACTAAATTATTTCCTTATTGACCAAGCCAATTTGTATTTGGTTAGCGATTTAGACATAGGGAACAGGCCATGCTATGATAACCATTGAATTGGGCTGGCCAGATACTTCATAACACCCTAATTATGGAAGCTTGACGACTCCTTAATCAGAAACCACAAATTATGTACAAACTGATCAAAATCTTGACAGATTTCCAATATTATGATTTTCCTGAAAACCTTCAACCCTATAGGAAGCTCATAAGTCTGTTCTCAGGGAGAATTTCTTAAACTACGAAAAACTTTAGAGAAATTAAGAGATTTAGAAAAGAAACATAAAAATCAACTGAATAACACGTGCATAGATAAGCAGCTCACACAAACCATAATATAATTGATTTTCATTCTGCATTAAGAGGCATAGAGGATATCACTTTTCCTCAAACACCTTTTCTTCTTTGAAGCTAATAAAGCAGGTATTTTACTCGCTAGAACCCTTAAGATTTACTAACTTATTTCTCATATTTTCAAACTCAAATAGAAGATAATACAATTGCTTGTAATAGCAGATTGCTAATATTTTTAGCTTGTAGTATGCTATGCTTTATAATCTTCAGGTGCCTCACAAAGGACTTACTAACATTTACTATAAATCATTTAGAGAAATCCTAGCTCCACATCTATTGTACTTATTTTATTCTACAGACAAATCCAATATTTACATCAAGCATTTAAGAGGTGCATGTTACAGTTTTTCACAAGCCTGGGAGGTTGCTAGAAGATCCTTTAATATATTGCCCCATATAGCTACATAATTATGATATAAAAGTTTTTGCTAAAATACTAGCAACACACATTAACTCAATTCTTGGGGAAATAAAACAAGTATATCAATCCAAAACCCGATCCGAAATGGATTGGGGCTTCCTCAGTTCTACTGTACAATGGTTGGTTTTGGGACCAAGTTGATAGCTTGCATTGCTAGTTTGTATTCAGCACGAGTTAAGGCTTATTGGGTAATATTTAGACCATTCCAGGATGGGAATGGGATGTGACAGGAATGTCAGAAAACACTATAGTGAGCACAACGCTCAGCTTTCAGTTCTTTAAACTGTAGTGTTGCTTGTAGTTGTTGCTTCTGTGTCTGCTCACCCTCCAACACTGCACAAATGCAACAGCGCCACTTCATTACAATTGGACCAAAGGTCTTTTTATCGAGGTGTTGCATGCACAAAAATAGTGCAATGTTTCTGGCTACAACAAGCCCTTAATTATTCTTCATGTTGAATGACACATTGCATATTTAAATCACACTGACAAATAGTTAATTAATATCAGCTGTTTACCTTCTATACTTTCATTATACACAGTATAATATACAATTGTACCATCTAGTGGCTATGTTTAGTAACCCACCTTATTAAAATGGTATCTATTATATATATTATGCCATGGTGCCACCCAAAAGTATTTAAACTCAATAATTTATTAACAATGCAAAAAACTAAAACCAAATTAATAATTTTATTTATATTTATAAAAGCAAGTGTAAATCAGTCTCTATTCAGACCTTTAGGATGCAGAGTGTCTAATTTGTTTGTCTACCATACTTCCCTTTTTTTTTTTTCTTCAAAGTCAACTCCGTATCGCCATGTCTTCTTAAAACTGGGATGTGATCTATCACTTGGAAAGATAGCTGACTTGCATTATAGATTGTCTGTAGAAAATATAGGGATACTGGCTGTGTCATCTTTAGCCCTAATTGCTGACTTGTGTTCAGAAAGTCTTTCTCTAGTGGTGCAGGTGGTCTTGCCAATGTAACAAAGCCCACAGAAACATTTTAATAAGTAAATGAATAATTATAATTTGTTTGACTAGTATAGTAACCCCTTATCAACATCTACTTACGGCTACATGTTTGTACCAAATATTTTCCCCTAATTATGGAAATACAATGACTACAGTTCAAGCATGGATAACATCCTTTAGTTTATGTAGTTAGGTAATTTACATCACATTTTTTTCCTTATCCCTACATCAGCTCTTACCAATATATATCTTAAATTGTTATTAAATGACACAAAGGTCTGTCTAGACCTCTCCTAAATTAATTCTCTAGGACAACCTCTTTTTTTTTGCATTTCTTGGATTCTCTATATCAATTGTGCCTCATCCCTGATAATCTTTTTAACACGCATCAATTGACTCTTAGGAACAGATCTAAACACTTACTCTGAATGAAAACTAGTGAAGTGTAATAAAGTGTTTCTGTCTGTTGTTTCCAAATATAAATCTGTATCTAATTTTCCATTATTCTCAATAAAACTAGTGTCCAAAAAGTGTATTTTATCCTTAGAATAATCCAATGTAAAACTCAAACATCTCATGTCCTAAATGTATTATATCAACAAATTCCAGAAAGGACTCATGGGACCCCTCCATTCCCCAAAAATATCATCTCTGAATCTAAACCATCTCAAACAGTGTAGTTTAAACAACTCTTTCACATAAATAAAGTTTTTTGAAGATATCGGCGTATGCAGGTGCTACATTCAAGCCCATTGATGTTTCCTTTTTTTAGAGGTAAGCTAAAATGTGTCCTGGAAACGAAAATAGTTGCTATATAACACTAACCTTAACAAGTCATCAAAAAATTACATTGTGTCACTAAATATATACCACTAGCCAATAAATGTTCTTCCACACATTTGAACACTGCATCATAGGAAATAGAAGTGTAAAGACTAGATATGTCAAAAGAAAATATATACTTAGAGATGTTAAACACTAAGGTTTCTTCAAAGGCCAGTTTTCCCTCATATCCATTCGGCTAGATAACAAGTTTTGCGTTATAGTGCGTTTTGGCTATTCCGCTGAAAAATTGGCCATTGCGCATGGAATGGCAAGTCTCCCGTATTGCAAGTCACGGCGGTATAGCCATACCGCAAGCATTTTAGCCTGTAACGCAACTCACCATTCAGCACTCAAAAAATGACGTTTGAGTGCAGGAGTTTCCATTGCGCCATATTACAGGTTGTAGGGTCCGGCTAAAATGCTTGTGTTGCAGTCTATACCGACACGATCCATTCTGCAATCTGAGACCAGTAGTTATGGATTTTGCGGAAAAAAAATGTTTCACAAAATTCATAACTAAAATGTTACAAAGTACACTAACCCATAAATTACCTATTAACCCCTAAAACGCTATCCCCAGCATGCAAATACTATATAAAACAGAAACAAAAAACAGTATACAGATATTGTGAGATGGTAAAAAACAATAGTCTGATACAGAAATGAGCGGAGAACTGATACTCTCCTTAATTTAAGACCGCTGCCTTCTTTCAGTCTCTCCCCAGGGACTGTGATAGTTACAAAGTTTCAAAGATAGATGGCGCTGGTCTTGGTATTGCACTAAGGATATGTAGATATCTTCTAATTTTCTGGTGGCAAAAGGAAACAGACTTGATGTGTATATAAACACCAATTAATAAGAGTGCAGTATACTCACTCCATAAGGTGTGTGATGTCTGCTCATCTGTAGCTAGAACCAAGGAGAAACTTCAAAATTGTCGACCCAATGTACTAAAGGCAAGGAAAAGCTCCAATGAAGTATACATAAATATTACTAGAAAATACAAGTAGCAACTTACTCCATCAAATCTGGAATTCCGGCAATGTCACAGTAAAGAAGCAATTTGTTACTCCAAAGATGATAAAAAAGTTTTTTAATGGCTCTATATAAAACACATTAACCCCTAATCCGCCAGCCCAACCAAATTGCGACTATTATATAAACCTATTAACTCCAAACTGCCAGCCCCTACATCGCAACTAATAAACTAAAGCTATTAACCCCTAAACAGCTGGCCCCCCACATCGCAAAACACTAAATTAAACTATTAAGACCTAAACCTAACACCCCCTATCTTTAAATTTAATTTACAATAAAACTTTCTTGAAATAAATAAAAACTTACCTGTGAAATAAAAAATAAAAAAAGATTAAACTATAAATTAACCTAACATAACTATTCTAATAAAATAAAAAGTACAAATTAAAAATCCTAAATTACATGATTAAAGAAACCTAACACTTGTATCTAGTGTTCCAGAGGCCTTAGAACAAGAACAGACACTGTCTCAAAGTACGCCACTCTCCCTGGAATATATGGTACAACTCAAACAAGACATCGCTAAACTCCCAATAAAAGAGGACTTTGATTCTCTCAAATCCCTCATCACCTCTGAAATATCTACTATGCGTAAAGATGTTACAGAACTGGGAAATAAAATTGAGGAAATAGAGAAAACACAAGACACTATTAATGATATGATAGGCTCAATCTCCACACAAGCCACCGTTCAAGACTCAAAATTAGAGCTACTCCAAGAAAAATTGAAGACCTGGAGAATAGATGTAGAAGAAGTAATCTTTTGGGGTATCCCTGAACACATTAAAACCACAGATCTGCAACCCTATCTCCAGGGACTATTTCAACACCTCAGAGAAAACCCACAAGCTCAACCAGTAGAAAGAGATCTCCTCCTCCACCCAATGCACCCCCAAGGGACGTAATTATAAAATATCTCAATTTCTCTGATAGAAAAGAAGTCTGGCAAAAGGCAAAGTCTCACTCCATCTCCTATCTGGATCACTTGGTACAAGTATATCCAGATTTATGTAAAATAAAGGGGAGAGAAAGGTGCGCTAGGCCAAATCGATAACCAAACACCCCCTTAAAAAGACAAATATCCCTACAGTTGTCTAAAATAAGAGAGAAAATATACAGGTAATAAGGGAGGCGCTAAGAAAAGCCAAAGGTATCAAGCACTTAAAATTTAATAAAAACACATAAGCATACAATAACATATGTATAGGGGACGTCTCCCCAAAAACGAAATACTAATAAATAAAAACTAAAATACTAAAAGATGCAATTGATAAAACTTCCACAGATTTAAAACCATACAATTTGTATAGGGCAGTCCCAATCAGTTCGTTTTAGTAGGGTCAGATAGAAATGTCTTTACTCCATATAAAATGTAACTGAGTCTGTGGTCAGCGTCTCACTAGTCAAATACCACCAAGCTGCCAAATTGATAGAGCAATAGCTGCCAAACAGTGTAAGTGGATAATAATATACATGCAATTCCAAAGTTCTCTTACTGTGTAAGATATCACTTTAGCAGAACATTCAGCCGTGTACTTTACCAGATCCTTATCCATGAAGTAGATGTCTTTTCCCCTCGCCCGGTATTCACCTCGAGCGGGGCCGACTGAAACTTTCCGGCGTCTGACGTCACTGAAAGATGTTCCGGTTAGGAGAAGAAGCCGATTCCTGCGCTTACTTCTATGACCTGTAGTCACGGTCCTCTCAGATGAGCCCTGCACTTAGTGCTTATAGCACGCAAGGGATTGGATACTGGGCAAAGTGAAGGATATCCCAGAAATGCTGCCAAACACAAGTCCTACAGATGATTTACTCCTATTTAGGAGAAGATAGTTCCAAAATGTATAACCCGGGTTATTAAGTAGGAATCAAAAGATATGTAGATTGTTGTCACAGAAATAAAAACAACAACACTGCCAACACATACGACGCGTTTCGCCCTCCTATGGGCTTTATCAAGATAGTGGTGGCAAGTGTGAATGACCTTATTTAAAGGGGTATCATTCAGTCTGATTGGTGGTGGTTTCAATTAGCAGATTTGCTTTAAGGTGGTATTTGACTTTCAGTAGCAACTTCTTTTTAAGGTGGTATTTTTCTCTTCTGACCTTTTAAATGAAATCACACAATCTTGCTACTAAAGGGACCTCGCAGTTGTACCAGAAAAAGGACCGCAATAGAATAATAAATAGAATATTCATAAATATTTAACGGAGAATCTATATGTGATTAATAAGAGATATATAACAAATTTTTATTACATATATCACTACAAATTGGCTCAAAGGCTTCCTAATAAAAAACTGTGTAAATATATCAAATGTAAATACATGAGTATACCATAAAATGTGCTAACTGAATAAAATTACATAATTCTCATAATAAAGTGCAAAGTTAATATATAATCTTACAAGTGAAGAAAATAATCTAACAACTATACATGTGTAATAAAATTTAAAATAATTAATCATTCAAATAAAAAGGGAGAGAGATCTAATTCAGAATTTAATCCCTTAGGATATAGGGTGTCATACTTATAGATATATTCTGCTTCCCTTATAAGGAGGGTTTTTTCAATATTACCACCTCTCCAATGATTGTTTATTTTAAGAATACCCCAATATTTTAAATCCCTAGTATTACCATGGTGAACTTCCTTAAAGTGCTTATATAAATGTGTGTCCTCTTTTTCTTTTTCTATACAAAGAAGGTGTTCTCTTATTCTATCCCGGAGACTCCTCTTGGTTTCTCCGAAATAGAACAAGTTGCATGTGCATTTCAATACATATATGACATTCTTATGAGTGCATCTAATAATTCCCTTTATCGTGATATCTTCACCCAAACTATTGATTTTAAGATTCTTCAATTTTGAACTATGTGTGCATGCTTTACATGTGTAGCAGGGAAAGAAACCTGCTACACTTCTACCCTCCAGATCTAATTGTTTTTGGTCTCTTGTCTTCTTTCGTATTTCACTAGGGGCCAGAGTTGTTTTAAAATTCTTTGCTCTCTTAAAAATAAAGGTCGGTCTGTCCGCCAACTGATTCCCTATGATATTATCCTCTTTTAATAAGTGCCAGTTCCTTTTAATAATTTTTTTAATCAGATAATGGTCTGCGTTATAATCCGTTACAAATGGAACATTGATTTCGTCTCCTTTAATAATTTCCTTTGTTTTATAATTTAGAAGATCATCCCTATTCTTCATCTGTGCTTTTTTTATTGCCCCTGTAATCTTTTCCTCCTCATAACCCTTTACAGTGAATTTATCTGCTAGGACTACTACCTGTCTTTCAAAGTCCTCAATACGTGAGCAGTTTTTCCTTATCCGTAAGCTTTGGCCGAACGGGATATTGTCCTTCCATTGCTTCAAGTGGCAACTATCCGCATGTAGCAGATTGTTGCAATCTACCTCTTTAAAGTGAGTTTGTGTTTCCAATTTCTGGTCTATTACCATAATTTCTAAATCTAAAAACACCACTTTTTCTTTACTATATTGACTCACAAACTTAAGACCATTATTATTGTCGTTCATCTCTTCAAAGAGTTTTATCAAATCTTGCTCAGGACCCTTCCATATAATTAATAGGTCATCTATATAACGCTTATAGAGTACGAGGTTTGCACCGAGATCTCTACTATTAAAGAAATGCTCTTCCCAGACACCCATAAAAAGGTTGGCATAGCTCGGTGCAAACCTCGTACCCATCGCGGTCCCTTCTATCTGCAGGAAAAAATTGTTGTCGAACGAAAAATAATTATGCTCCAATATATACCTGATATTATTTAAGATAAATTTTCTTTGTTCATCCCTCATATTAGAATCCTGTTCTAAATAGTGTCTGACAGCTTGTATACCTTGTTCGTGCTTAATTATGGTATATAATGACGACACATCACATGTCGCCATTATCATGTCACTACTCCATTCTATCGATTTAAGACAATTCAGCACTTGAGTGGAGTCTTTGAGATATGAATCCAAATTAGATACATAGGGCTGAAGAAATTTGTCAATATATTGGGACACATTTGCTGATATGGAGTTAATCCCAGACACTATTGGTCTCCCCGGGGGGTTAATCAGACACTTGTGGACCTTCGGTAGGAAATAAAAAATAGGGATTCTAGGGTGGTCCGATGTTAGATATGAAAATTCTTTATCATTCAGGATTCCTTTTTTATTTCCCTCTACTAGCATTTTATCAAGAATTATTTTGTATCTTTTTGTTGGGTCACTGGTTAACAATCTATATGTTTTCTTATCATTGAGGAGTCTGTAGGCTTCTGCCATATACTTTGTTGTGTCCATTATTACTACCCCTCCACCCTTGTCCACCGGCTTTATGGTGATTTGATTATTAGTTTGTAACTTACTCAGAGTCTCTCTTTCTTTTTTGCTTATATTTTGTTTTCTTAATTTGGGGAGACTACATTTCCTTATATCATTGGTCACTATCTTTTCAAACGTTTCTAAAAAATTGCCTTTGGCAAAAGTGGGGTTAAATCTTGACTTTGACTTCAGACTAGTATGTCGAAAATTATCTGTTACTTCATGATCATTAATCGCTTGTTTCTCTAAAGGGGTTTTCATAAAGAATCTTTTAATGGTCAAATTTCTAACGAACTTCTTTACATGAATATGGGTATTAAACTTGTTCATCCTTACCGTAGGGGCATAGGATAATCCCAAATTCAGGAGTTTCTCTTGTTCACTATTTAACTTAAATTGGCTCAGATTAAAAATCCCTTTCTTTTCATTATTAACTATCTTACCCTTTTGGCTACATTTACGTGTTCCTCCTCCTCTCTTTCCTCGAGCCCTCTTTTTCTTCTTTGGGTTTGGTCTAGATTTAATCTTGGGGTGTCTCTTGATGTGCCCTCTCTTGGAGGGCTGTAGTCTAAAAAAGATTTCTCTTCAGTAGTTAGTGTTTTGGAAACAGTAGGTTCTGCTCTTAAAGGGTCAAATCTATTGTATGTTGGTGTTTCATTCTCCTTATAATCATGTCTATAATTTTCCTGTCTAAAATTATCATGTCTCACAGTATTTCTCCTCCTGGGATATTCCCATTCATTATGCCTTGGCTGATACTCTCTTTGATTGAAATTATTATAATCATTATGATTATATCTATGTTGGGAATAGTGCCTATTATAGTATTGGTTAGACCCATAGTGATTGTAATTGTTGTGATAACCTCTATTGTAATGGTTGTTTCTATAGTTATCTCTACTATGGTTGTAATTATAGCCATTAATTCTTTCTTGAAATTTTTCCTCCTGATAGTTATTACTTTGATTATAAAATGGTCTGGTGTTAGAATCAACATTTGGCTTATTTTTATGTGTATGTGTGCCCTGCACTCTTGTGCTGGTTTTGTTATTTTTAGTTGTTTGTTCATTACTAGCCTCTGTTTTTTCATTACTTTCCTTAATATCTCTCTCCATCTTGCCCCATTTAGACTTTAAAAGATCTTTATTTAAATTGTCTAGTTTGTTAATGATCACTTTTTGTTTCTCTTTAAATTCCCTATCCTCCTTCAATCCTTCTAGTTGTTCTTTTAAACTAAGTATTTCGTTTTCAATTGATACTAAGGATTCTTTACGTGATCTTTTTAAAATATCTAAGAGACTATTAGATGCCTTATTTAGTGTATCAGACCATTCCAATTGTAATTTTTGGCTCAAAGTAAAGGTACAGGTTTTATTAAATTGTAAACCCTTTGGTATTAGACCTTTAGTTGTGTATCTATTTAAAAAGACTAATTCCATTTTTTGTTTGAGCTCTTTTGTCATCGCTATTTCTAAACTATGCATAATGTCTGAGAGATTGGATGTACTTCCCACCGTATTGTCCCCTGTAAAATTCTCAACATCCATATCGAGATAAATTTTATCTCTGAAATCAAATAAATCCTCCATATATATAGAGATAAGGAGATTTTTTATCCTATAAAGTGCAATAAGTGTGACCTGAAGCAGCAACCAATCACAGGGATATAAAGTTAATGTAAAATAAAGGGGAGAGAAAGGTGCGCTAGGCCAAATCGATAACCAAACACCCCCTTAAAAAGACAAATATCCCTACAGTTGTCTAAAATAAGAGAGAAAATATACAGGTAATAAGGGAGGCGCTAAGAAAAGCCAAAGGTATCAAGCACTTAAAATTTAATAAAAACACTAAAGCATACAATAACATATGTATAGGGGACGTCTCCCCAAAAACGAAATACTAATAAATAAAAACTAAAATACTAAAAGATGCAATTGATAAAACTTCCACAGATTTAAAACCATACAATTTGTATAGGGCAGTCCCAATCAGTTCGTTTTAGTAGGGTCAGATAGAAATGTCTTTACTCCATATAAAATGTAACTGAGTCTGTGGTCAGCGTCTCACTAGTCAAATACCACCAAGCTGCCAAATTGATAGAGCAATAGCTGCCAAACAGTGTAAGTGGATAATAATATACATGCAATTCCAAAGTTCTCTTACTGTGTAAGATATCACTTTAGCAGAACATTCAGCCGTGTACTTTACCAGATCCTTATCCGTGAAGTAGATGTCTTTTCCCCTCGCCCGGTATTCACCTCGAGCGGGGCCGACTGAAACTTTCCGGCGTCTGACGTCACTGAAAGATGTTCCGGTTAGGAGAAGAAGCCGATTCCTGCGCTTACTTCTATGACCTGTAGTCACGGTCCTCTCAGATGAGCCCTGCACTTAGTGCTTATAGCACGCAAGGGATTGGATACTGGGCAAAGTGAAGGATATCCCAGAAATGCTGCCAAACACAAGTCCTACAGATGATTTACTCCTATTTAGGAGAAGATAGTTCCAAAATGTATAACCCGGGTTATTAAGTAGGAATCAAAAGATATGTAGATTGTTGTCACAGAAATAAAAACAACAACACTGCCAACACATACGACGCGTTTCGCCCTCCTATGGGCTTTATCAAGATAGTGGTGGCAAGTGTGAATGACCTTATTTAAAGGGGTATCATTCAGTCTGATTGGTGGTGGTTTCAATTAGCAGATTTGCTTTAAGGTGGTATTTGACTTTCAGTAGCAACTTCTTTTTAAGGTGGTATTTTTCTCTTCTGACCTTTTAAATGAAATCACACAATCTTGCTACTAAAGGGACCTCGCAGTTGTACCAGAAAAAGGACCGCAATAGAATAATAAATAGAATATTCATAAATATTTAACGGAGAATCTATATGTGATTAATAAGAGATATATAACAAATTTTTATTACATATATCACTACAAATTGGCTCAAAGGCTTCCTAATAAAAAACTGTGTAAATATATCAAATGTAAATACATGAGTATACCATAAAATGTGCTAACTGAATAAAATTACATAATTCTCATAATAAAGTGCAAAGTTAATATATAATCTTACAAGTGAAGAAAATAATCTAACAACTATACATGTGTAATAAAATTTAAAATAATTAATCATTCAAATAAAAAGGGAGAGAGATCTAATTCAGAATTTAATCCCTTAGGATATAGGGTGTCATACTTATAGATATATTCTGCTTCCCTTATAAGGAGGGTTTTTTCAATATTACCACCTCTCCAATGATTGTTTATTTTAAGAATACCCCAATATTTTAAATCCCTAGTATTACCATGGTGAACTTCCTTAAAGTGCTTATATAAATGTGTGTCCTCTTTTTCTTTTTCTATACAAAGAAGGTGTTCTCTTATTCTATCCCGGAGACTCCTCTTGGTTTCTCCGAAATAGAACAAGTTGCATGTGCATTTCAATACATATATGACATTCTTATGAGTGCATCTAATAATTCCCTTTATCGTGATATCTTCACCCAAACTATTGATTTTAAGATTCTTCAATTTTGAACTATGTGTGCATGCTTTACATGTGTAGCAGGGAAAGAAACCTGCTACACTTCTACCCTCCAGATCTAATTGTTTTTGGTCTCTTGTCTTCTTTCGTATTTCACTAGGGGCCAGAGTTGTTTTAAAATTCTTTGCTCTCTTAAAAATAAAGGTCGGTCTGTCCGCCAACTGATTCCCTATGATATTATCCTCTTTTAATAAGTGCCAGTTCCTTTTAATAATTTTTTTAATCAGATAATGGTCTGCGTTATAATCCGTTACAAATGGAACATTGATTTCGTCTCCTTTAATAATTTCCTTTGTTTTATAATTTAGAAGATCATCCCTATTCTTCATCTGTGCTTTTTTTTATTGCCCCTGTAATCTTTTCCTCTTTTTTAGACTACAGCCCTCCAAGAGAGGGCACATCAAGAGACACCCCAAGATTAAATCTAGACCAAACCCAAAGAAGAAAAAGAGGGCTCGAGGAAAGAGAGGAGGAGGAACACGTAAATGTAGCCAAAAGGGTAAGATAGTTAATAATGAAAAGAAAGGGATTTTTAATCTGAGCCAATTTAAGTTAAATAGTGAACAAGAGAAACTCCTGAATTTGGGATTATCCTATGCCCCTACGGTAAGGATGAACAAGTTTAATACCCATATTCATGTAAAGAAGTTCGTTAGAAATTTGACCATTAAAAGATTCTTTATGAAAACCCCTTTAGAGAAACAAGCGATTAATGATCATGAAGTAACAGATAATTTTCGACATACTAGTCTGAAGTCAAAGTCAAGATTTAACCCCACTTTTGCCAAAGGCAATTTTTTAGAAACGTTTGAAAAGATAGTGACCAATGATATAAGGAAATGTAGTCTCCCCAAATTAAGAAAACAAAATATAAGCAAAAAAGAAAGAGAGACTCTGAGTGAGTTACAAACTAATAATCAAATCACCATAAAGCCGGCGGACAAGGGTGGAGGGGTAGTAATAATGGACACAACAAAGTATATGGCAGAAGCCTACAGACTCCTCAATGATAAGAAAACATATAGATTGTTAACCAGTGACCCAACAAAAAGATACAAAATAATTCTTGATAAAATGCTAGTAGAGGGAAATAAAAAAGGAATCCTGAATGATAAAGAATTTTCATATCTAACATCGGACCACCCTAGAATCCCTATTTTTTATTTCCTACCGAAGGTCCACAAGTGTCTGATTAACCCCCCGGGGAGACCAATAGTGTCTGGGATTAACTCCATATCAGCAAATGTGTCCCAATATATTGACAAATTTCTTCAGCCCTATGTATCTAATTTGGATTCATATCTCAAAGACTCCACTCAAGTGCTGAATTGTCTTAAATCGATAGAATGGAGTAGTGACATGATAATGGCGACATGTGATGTGTCGTCATTATATACCATAATTAAGCACGAACAAGGTATACAAGCTGTCAGACACTATTTAGAACAGGATTCTAATATGAGGGATGAACAAAGAAAATTTATCTTAAATAATATCAGGTATATATTGGAGCATAATTATTTTTCGTTCGACAACAAATTTTTCCTGCAGATAGAAGGGACCGCGATGGGTACGAGGTTTGCACCAAGCTATGCCAACCTTTTTATGGGTGTCTGGGAAGAGCATTTCTTTAATAGTAGAGATCTCGGTGCAAACCTCGTACTCTATAAGCGTTATATAGATGACCTATTAATTATATGGAAGGGTCCTGAGCAAGATTTGATAAAACTCTTTGAAGAGATGAACGACAATAATAATGGTCTTAAGTTTGTGAGTCAATATAGTAAAGAAAAAGTGGTGTTTTTAGATTTAGAAATTATGGTAATAGACCAGAAATTGGAAACACAAACTCACTTTAAAGAGGTAGATTGCAACAATCTGCTACATGCGGATAGTTGCCACTTGAAGCAATGGAAGGACAATATCCCGTTCGGCCAAAGCTTACGGATAAGGAAAAACTGCTCACGTATTGAGGACTTTGAAAGACAGGTAGTAGTCCTAGCAGATAAATTCACTGTAAAGGGTTATGAGGAGGAAAAGATTACAGGGGCAATAAAAAAAGCACAGATGAAGAATAGGGATGATCTTCTAAATTATAAAACAGGAAATTATTAAAGGAGACGAAATCAATGTTCCATTTGTAACGGATTATAACGCAGACCATTATCTGATTAAAAAAATTATTAAAAGGAACTGGCACTTATTAAAAGAGGATAATATCATAGGGAATCAGTTGGCGGACAGACCGACCTTTATTTTTAAGAGAGCAAAGAATTTTAAAACAACTCTGGCCCCTAGTGAAATACGAAAGAAGACAAGAGACCAAAAACAATTAGATCTGGAGGGTAGAAGTGTAGCAGGTTTCTTTCCCTGCTACACATGTAAAGCATGCACACATAGTTCAAAATTGAAGAATCTTAAAATCAATAGTTTGGGTGAAGATATCACGATAAAGGGAATTATTAGATGCACTCATAAGAATGTCATATATGTATTGAAATGCACATGCAACTTGTTCTATTTCGGAGAAACCAAGAGGAGTCTCCGGGATAGAATAAGAGAACACCTTCTTTGTATAGAAAAAGAAAAAGAGGACACACATTTATATAAGCACTTTAAGGAAGTTCACCATGGTAATACTAGGGATTTAAAATATTGGGGTATTCTTAAAATAAACAATCATTGGAGAGGTGGTAATATTGAAAAAACCCTCCTTATAAGGGAAGCAGAATATATCTATAAGTATGACACCCTATATCCTAAGGGATTAAATTCTGATTTAGATCTCTCTCCCTTTTTATTTGAATGATTAATTATTTTAAATTTTATTACACATGTATAGTTGTTAGATTATTTTCTTCACTTGTAAGATTATATATTAACTTTGCACTTTATTATGAGAATTATGTAATTTTATTCAGTTAGCACATTTTATGGTATACTCATGTATTTACATTTGATATATTTACACAGTTTTTTATTAGGAAGCCTTTGAGCCAATTTGTAGTGATATATGTAATAAAAATTTGTTATATATCTCTTATTAATCACATATAGATTCTCCGTTAAATATTTATGAATATTCTATTTATTATTCTATTGCGGTCCTTTTTCTGGTACAACTGCGAGGTCCCTTTAGTAGCAAGATTGTGTGATTTCATTTAAAAGGTCAGAAGAGAAAAATACCACCTTAAAAAGAAGTTGCTACTGAAAGTCAAATACCACCTTAAAGCAAATCTGCTAATTGAAACCACCACCAATCAGACTGAATGATACCCCTTTAAATAAGGTCATTCACACTTGCCACCACTATCTTGATAAAGCCCATAGGAGGGCGAAACGCGTCGTATGTGTTGGCAGTGTTGTTGTTTTTATTTCTGTGACAACAATCTACATATCTTTTGATTCCTACTTAATAACCCGGGTTATACATTTTGGAACTATCTTCTCCTAAATAGGAGTAAATCATCTGTAGGACTTGTGTTTGGCAGCATTTCTGGGATATCCTTCACTTTGCCCAGTATCCAATCCCTTGCGTGCTATAAGCACTAAGTGCAGGGCTCATCTGAGAGGACCGTGACTACAGGTCATAGAAGTAAGCGCAGGAATCGGCTTCTTCTCCTAACCGGAACATCTTTCAGTGACGTCAGACGCCGGAAAGTTTCAGTCGGCCCCGCTCGAGGTGAATACCGGGCGAGGGGAAAAGACATCTACTTCACGGATAAGGATCTGGTAAAGTACACGGCTGAATGTTCTGCTAAAGTGATATCTTACACAGTAAGAGAACTTTGGAATTGCATGTATATTATTATCCACTTACACTGTTTGGCAGCTATTGCTCTATCAATTTGGCAGCTTGGTGGTATTTGACTAGTGAGACGCTGACCACAGACTCAGTTACATTTTATATGGAGTAAAGACATTTCTATCTGACCCTACTAAAACGAACTGATTGGGACTGCCCTATACAAATTGTATGGTTTTAAATCTGTGGAAGTTTTATCAATTGCATCTTTTAGTATTTTAGTTTTTATTTATTAGTATTTCGTTTTTGGGGAGACGTCCCCTATACATATGTTATTGTATGCTTATGTGTTTTTATTAAATTTTAAGTGCTTGATACCTTTGGCTTTTCTTAGCGCCTCCCTTATTACCTGTATATCCAGATTTATGTCCTAGCACCATCCAAAAAACATCTACTCTGCAGGACAAACAAATAAAATACTGTTGGGGTTTTCCCTTCAGTCGGATCATATCCTACGAAGGCACCACTTATATACAATGGACCGCAGGACTTGTACAAGATCTCGAAGGTCTAGGCATTCCACTGAAACTTCCAGGCCCACCAACAACCTCGACTGAAAATCCAGCCTTCATCTTCAACAATAACAGCTCCATTTCAAGACACTTTTGGCAGATGGTTCAACCTCAAAAAGGAAAGACAGAACCAGCACTACCCCACCTTCTCCCATGGACAATACTTGAGTGTGAGGAACTCATACATCACCTATGTATCACTTTAAGAATATTTACAGTTTACTCTTTAGAAGAAGTAAATTTTCATTTCTAGTAAATTAAGTTCAAACTCAATATTTGTTAAAACTCTCAGTTCAATGTTCACAAATCCTATTGATTTTAAAATGTACCCAGTATTATTTGTTTATATGCCCTGTTTTACCTTACCTACAGGTCACATATACCCTTATGAAAATGATTTCTAAAATTGAATTCCACTGTCTATATACTAGTTTCTCACAGGTCTCAATAGTTGTCGGACCTCTACCTTGGATGATAATTGTTCTATATTTCTCATTGGTTATTTTCAAAGAAAAATTGTCTGTTTGTTTTTATTTTAAATTTTATTATTCATGTTTTCTCATTGTAACTGTATGTCTACAAGAACTTGACATACTTTCCTAACACTCATTATACACCAATATACCTAACTACTCCCAAACTCAAAAACGTTCAACTTTCACACTTGACACCCCTATAGTTACCTCAGTATTTCTCAGTACAACACCCTTTTAATGCCCACACAAGATAAAAGGAAACTAAACATCCTCACAGTCAACACTAAATGTCTAAATAACCCTCATAAGAGGAACTTAGCAATCTGGGACTTAATACATAATACATAAAAACATACATAAAAAAAGAGACATAATTTTTTTACAAGAGTCCCATTTCATTAAAGGTAGAGAGCTCAAAACCTTCCTATACAAATTCGGCTCCGCTTACTATGCCTCAAATATTGTCAAAACAAAAGGAGTTGGAATACTCTTCAAATAAAAACATCCCTTTTCAGTTATACAATGCATCCAGAGACAAAGAAGGCAGGTACCTTATACTAGTAGGGAAATTATTTACCACAACGGCTACTTTAGTCTCTGCATACGCACCCAATATAAACCAAGATAAATTCCTTACAGCCTTAAAGGGACAGTCAACCCAAATTTTCAAATATGTTATTTCTATAACGTTGCTAACGATATTTAGTTTGCACTGTAGCCTAATTCATTACCCTAAATCGTTTCTGAGCATTACTACTTACTTGTTTGATCTTTGCAGTTTAAAATGCCCGCCTGCTCCCTCCCCTATTTCGTTATCAAGATCCTAAGTTTGTTCAGTCCCCAGCTCTATGTCGGCTTCTTCTCGTGAATCCACGCTCCTGGTACTTTAGCGCATGCGCATTGCGCTGCTAACACTAGGGGGAAGGAACTAAAAATACTTTTTCAAGTTCCGACACGGTTGATATTTCAGACGTACCAGTGTGCTGCCTGTCATCGTAGTCTTTGAACAGTCTCAGGCAGTGTGCAGTCATTGTGTGAGAACTCATTTATAGAGGTAGCTTACAGATAGGCTGCGTGTACTGTTTATACTGTATACGTATATTAGTAAAGGATATTTGCTTACAATACATAAGTGCTAAAAGGCCCACCACTAACTTCATTATTGTGCAGGTGCACATACATATTGCTGATTTCTGTCCCTCAGTAATACCTGTGCCAAAATAAAAAAACGCTGGTTACAGATGTCAACCGATTTTGAAATAGAATGCATATGCATGAAAAATTTGTAAATCAAATAGTGAAATTACCCCCTTCTCCTGTAAACCTGACTTAGCCGGCTCCAGACAAAAAAAAAAAACCACACTGGATTTGTAAAGATAAACAGCAAATTGTAGATTAATATCTTAAAATTTTTCTCATACCGTATGTATTTACATAAAATGGTTACATTACATACAATCATTCTGAGAATGTCCAAAATGAAAAGACATTGTTTAAATATTTTAAAGTCACTAAAATCGTTTCTCCCCTTCAAAAAATGCCTTTTATAAAGAAAATATAAAATAAAATTTTAGGACATATAAAATTCCCACCCAGAAAATTTCAGCAAAATATAGTTAAATTTACAAAGAAAGAAAAAAAGGCAATAATTGGATTTTTGTACAGTATAACAGCATACAAATAACTGTGATAAACCGGCATTTTTAACTTGCTCCTGAAACTCATATAAACATACAAACATTTTTAGAAGTCACAAAAGGCATGCTAATTATGGGTGGCGACTTTAATGCCACCCTAGACCCCCAAGTGGATAACTCCAACACCTCCTCATCTACCCCCCACAGAGTAATCAATAAATAAATAAAACACCAGTTAAAAGACCTCGCCGTTCACGATGCTTGGTGGACCCACACCCGGACTATAGGGAATACACATTCTTCTCACGCTTTTCCCAAATCGATTACTTCTTATTAGACGTTAACGCCCTAGCTCTACTAACTCATTCCTCTATTCTACAGACTTCATGGAGAAATCTTTTGATAATATCATGTACAATTTACTGGCCCTCAGCCTCACCCTCACCCTCCTCATATATTTTGAAGATAAATGAAGACCTGCTGACACATCCATTATATAGTGAAAAACTAGAAAAAAAATCCCCTTAACATTGGCTCAGTCCCAAATTTCCAAATGATCTGGGAAGCTCATAAAGGAACTATAAGAGGAGAATGAATGAGTCTCCAATTCCACTTCATTAAACAACAACGACTAGCACTACATAACTCACTCAATAAAGTTTCAGACCTTGAATTATGCCCTTCTTTTGGGGGAATGGGAAGCTTAGGTTTTTTTTAGACAGGTTTTTTTTTTATTTTGGGGGGTTGGTTGGGTGTGGGGTTTAGGTTAGGGGGTGTTTTTATTTTGGGGGGGCTTTTTTGTTTTTATATGGCTATTAGATTAGGTGTAATTTTATTATTTTGGATAATTTTGTTTTTTATTTTTGTAATCAGTGTTTTTTATTTTTCGTAATTTTAGTGGGGTTTTTTTTGTAATGTTAGATTTTTTTAATTATTTCGTAGTGTTAGGTTTTTTTAATCTTGTAATTTAGGATTTTTAATTTGTAGTTTATTTTATTAGAATAGTTATGTTAGGTTAATTTATAGTTTAATATTAGTTTTTTTTTATTTCACAGGTAAGTTAGTTATATTGTACTTTTAATTTAAAGTAAGGGGGAGTTTAGGTTTAGGGGTAATAAGTTTAATTTAGTGTTTTGTGATGTGGGGGGCTGGCGGTTTAGGAGTTAACAGGTTTAGTTTATTAGTTGCGATGTGGGGGGCTGGCGGTTTAGGGATTAATACTTTATTGTAGTGTTGGCACTGTGGGATCTGATGGCTTAGGGGTTAATAGGATTATTTAGTGTCGGGGTGGCAGATAAGGGGCTAATAACTTTAGTGTCAGGGGGCGGCAGACTAGGGTTATTTAGACTAGGGGTTTATGTTAGGGTGTTAGGTTTTAATGTAATTTCCTTTCCCAATAGACCTCAATGGGGATTGCTATACGGCGATTTGCTATCCCGCGATCGCAGGTTTTTGTCTGACACTTTCTCCCCATTGATGTATATGGGGGAAAGCATGCACAAGCACGTCAAGTCAGGCCTTGGGTTTTGTGCAGCATGGAGCTTAACGCACCATACCGCACAAGAGAAGGTTTTTTAGTAACTCGTAATGGCAGCGCTATGGAAAGTGCGATAACACTAATTTTTTTTGTGGGGAGTTACTTACGCACCCGTTATAGCGCAAAACTTTTAATATTGCTGATTGTTAGTAAATGCAGTTTCAGACTAATATAAATGTGTAAGTCCTGAATAATTAGAGTTCTGTCATGTAACACCTAAATTCATAACTTTTGCAACATCAGTAATGCAAAGGTCCCTTATAACACCATTATGATTACTCACAGTTATTTCCTTCTGCGATTGTGATTGTGCTGCTGCTGGTGTTGCCTGTTCCTGGTATGTTGATTTCGGGATCTTATTTGTCTGCTCCCTCCTACTGGGCCGGTAGGAGTTGGCTTTGAAAAAAAGGGAAGTATAGTGGATAAATAAATTACACTCTGCATCCTAAAGGTCTGAATAGAGACTTTGATTTACACTTGTTTTATAAATATAAATAAAATTATTCATTTAGTTTTAGTTTTTTGTATTAATTAAATTGAGTTTTATTTGATATACACATTGTTGATGAAGAAATTGTTTGTTTGTTTAGGTCAGTAGGTTGCGCCATGGCATAATATATATAATATATAATAGTTACCATTTTAATATGGTGGATTAATAAACTTAGTCACTATATGGTGCCATTGTATAGTATACTGTGTATAATGAAAGTTAGAATGTAAACAGCTGATATTGATTAAAGGGACATGAAACCCAAATTTTTTCTTTCATGATTTAGAAAGAGCATGCAATTTTAAACAACTTTCTAATTTATTTCTATGATCTAATTTGTTTTATTCTCTTAATATTCTTTGCTGAAAAGCATATCTAGATAGGCTCAGTAGCTGCTGATTGGTTGCTGCACATAGAAGCTTCATGTGATTGGCTCACTCATGTGCATTGCTTTTTCTTCAACTAAGGATATCTAAAAAACGAAGCAAAATAAATAAAAGAAGTAAATTGGATTGTTGTTTAAATTTGTATTATCTATCTGAATCATGAAAGAAAAAATTTGGGTTTAGTGTCCCTTTAACTATTTGGGCTGCTTGTAGCCCAAAACATTACGCTATTCTTGAGCATGTAACACCTAAATAAATTTTAATGAAGTGGTGCTATTGCATTTGTACTTTATGTAATGTGGCAGGGATGCCCATTGTCCCTATTATTATTCTTTCTTATAATGGAGATTCTTGTGGCACTCATCAGATTTAATAAAGATATACAGGGAATTAAAGTGGGCTTTAATGAAAATAAAATAGCTCTTTATGCTGAAAATGTGCTGCTTTCCCTAACATCTACAGGTACCGGCTTTAGTCACAGAATTTCATAAATTTGAAAAACTCCAATTTTTTCATATATAAGCAAAAGTCAGAGGTATTAAATATCAATCTCCTAAAGGTAGAAGCTGTTATGCCCTCAATTTCAACACATAGGGATTGAATATTTGTGAACCTACATCTCGCCTAGTTCCTTTGAGCTTTTTGAGCATAATTTTAAATCTTTCTTGCAAAATATTCAAAAGGATTGTAAACTCTTGGTGGGGCCGGATGCAATCCGTCAAGATGACATTCCTACCTTGTATACTGTATTTTTCATACTCTGATGATTTGGATTTATAAACATATTTTCACCAACTGCAGCACTCCCTTATCTCCATCATATGGGGAAATAAGAAATCAAGTTTCAACAAATACACCATTAATATAACACCAAATGAGGGGGTCTGGGAATCCCAAACATCCACCAATATTATGAAGCAGTCACCCTACAAAGAATCTTAGACCCGCAAAATGTAGGTGACTTTTGATTCTCGTATTCTTAGATCCCCCCAGGTGGGAGCTCTCTGTTAGATTTCAAGGGAACACAGACCTCATCAATGCATGCTATTAGACATACATAGTATAGTATAGTTGGGATATCTGTGGTTCTGGCTTGTAATTTGATGGTTTTCTGTGAAATTTTTCACTGTGATGGATGCTTTTGTCCTAATTGTGATTGTCGGCCTCTGGAACTCATTGTCATAGCTTGCATCAGATTTTCTGGAACACTCATCTCTGGCACGCTATTTACCTGTCAGTTCCTGGTGCCATTTTAAGGCAGGCCTTTCAATTTGTTTCTGGGTGCACTTACCATTGCTACTTATTGTCTTCTGTTGCTGACTCTTTTGCCTGGACTCTGACCCTTCACTTGGATTTTGCTGTTATCTGCTTGCTTGGAATTCTGACCCCCAGCTTGCCTTTTGACTGAGTTTTCAGCTAGTGGTTCTGCAGTTGTTTTGTCAGTCTGGCTCCTGAACTTCTGGCTTGTTTTTGACTACTCTATTGGACTGTGTTTTGGTGCTGCATTTCCCTGTTTGTTGCCAACCTTGCCTGTATGACTATGCCTTGGCCATCTTATACTGGTCACATGCTGGGTAAAATCCTTTTGTGCTGGGACTTCTCAAACTAAGGGCCCCTTCCTTAATGGACATTTTCACCTCTGGCCGTGATAGTATACACAGGTAAAAAAAACTGGACCCCAAGGTAGTGTCAAAGCCATTTCTCATCAAGGCCAAATGCTTGGAATTCATACTGTACATCTTCAAAGTTTGGACGTGAAATTTGACCAACTTATAGAGATGCTCAGAACATTCTGTCAAACCTTGCAAGTGCATGCAACCAAAGCTTCTCAACCTCCTTCACCCAACTTGATTGCCCCAGTTCCTAAACTACCTTTACCTGAGAAATTCAATGGATCTCCAAATGAATGAAGGGGATTTCTCAATCAATTTTGTCTTCATTTTAAGAAAAATCCCATGGCCTTTCATTCCCCTTTGACTCAAATTACTTTCATCACTTCTGAAAGGGAAAGCAGTAGCCTGGGTCTCTCCTTTGTTGGAGAAAGAAAGTCCCATTCTTAATTAAACTAAAGCCTTTCAAGCTGTGTTTGACAAGTCAGGAAGAGAGGCAGCGGCAAAAGCACCACTACTTGAACTAAAGCAGGGATCACAGTCTGTAGCTCAATATGCCGTAGAATGCCCCACTCTTGCTGTTGAAACAAACTGGAATCAGGGAGCATTGAAGACAGCCTTTCGAAGAGGTATATTTGACTCAAATATGAGTTAGTTTATAGAGAAGTGTGTGATTCACTTGAGAAATTCTTTTCACTCTGTACTAAACCTGTACTAAACTTGGCTCAAGACATTAAGAATGGCTACAAGAAAAAGATTGTGTCAGTGATTCCATCGGCCACTGGTGAAGTTGGTTGCAAAATTTTAATCTCCTACTGCTCTTTGTCCAGAAGAACTCATCGACTTTGGAACAATACTTTTATCTGAGGCAGAATAATTGAGCAGAAGAAACCTTGGTTTATGCCTCTATTGTGGGGCTAAGGGTCATCTTCTGAGAGAGCCAGGGTTTAATTATTTTCAATGGAGAAAAATTAAGCCAATATAGTCTCAAGACCTCTTCCAAACCAAAGGTTTTTGTCCCTATTGGATTGTATTACTGATCTTCCTGCTTCTAAGAACCACACTACCATATGGGCTACAGTTGACAGGTTTTCCAAGATGGTTCCATTTCCATCTAAAGGGGAGGAGAGTCCACGGCTTCATTCATTACTATTGGGAATTAAGAACCTGACTACTAGGAGAAGACAAAGACACCCCAGCCAAAGGCTTAAATACCTCCCCCACTTCCCTCATCCCCCAGTCATTCTTTGCCTTTCGTCACAGGAGGATGGCAGAGGAGTACCAGAGTTTCGGAGTGGTCTCTTATGGAGGGTATTACTCTTCGCAATGGGACTGGAGTTTGAAGTAGTCCTGTCAGTTTCTCAGTGAGGGCCTGGGCGAAAGTTAGAGTCCGGAGATGCAGGGAAAGTCTTTCTGGGAAACCATACCGACTCATATAAACAGCTCCACAAGCAATCAGCGTTGACGAGTTTTGCTGCCTGCTTTCTTCACTCAAGTCCATGTCAGGAGCGAGGCTACTAACCTGTCACACTTGAAGGGCCGTATTCCTGTTCCACGGCGTAGATTCTGTTAAGATCGTTTAATTTTTTATAATAATGATAACATAGAAGACAGGGTCACAGTGTGGCGCCTTTTTATCTTTATAGAATCAAGGGTTAATATTCTTGGAAGGGAGATTATTGAACAGGGGGGTTTAGACATAATATTGTTTATTGTGTCATTGCTGCTTTATGTGTGAGATGAGTCTCTGATAATGTGTGGATCTTCAGGTTACTTGCGGAAATTTGGTGCAGCCATTTTTTGTCGCGTTTTTCCGTAGTGCTGGGGCGGTCCTGCTAGACATTCCATGTGACCGGGTGTGGCTATCTAGCCGTCTCTGTTGATCTGTGGCGCAGGAGACGTAGCGGTTTCTGTAGTCCGGGTCCTAGGAGGTGGTTAGTGCCCCAGCCATTGGTGCTATAAAGGTGCCTTTTTTGGAGGATGGATGGAGGACTCTGATGCTTTGTGAGGAGGTTCTGGTAGATCAGCCTGCTCAACTATGTTCCACATGCCTTGATAAAGTTACAACATCTAAATGTAAATGGATGTCTAGTACTACTGAGCCGTTCACCTCTTCGTCCCGGGAGGTGCGTGCCCTGCATTCATCTCCGATTGCACATGCGGCGCCCCGGGGTCCAACCGTTACTCCTTCAGGAGAGATTTGTTGGCCGTCAGACTTTGCGGACCAACTGGAATCGGCGGTTTTGAAGGTGATGCATGCCTTACCACGTTCTGCTAAATGCAAGCGTAGGGTTTATCATAGTGGCCCGGCCCAGGTTTTGTCCATGCCGATGGATGATACAGAGGCTCTATACGAGGACGAGGCCCACTCTGACTTTTCGGAGGAGGCCCCTTCTGGGTCGGAATATATTTCATCTAAGGAGGAGGAGCCTGGTTATAGCTTTAGGATGGAGAATTTGCGCTTTCTGCTACGGCAGGTACTTGCTATTCTTGAGGTTCTGGACCGGTCTCCGGATCACATAGGGGGCAGATTATCTCTATTCTCAGATGCATGGTTGCAGGACATTCAGGACCCTTGGGTGCTAGAAGTTGTCTCCCAGGGTTACAGGATAGGGTCCAGATCCCATCCGCCTGAGGACAGATTCCTCTTATCAAACCTGTATTCAAGACCAGAGAAGAGAGAGGCCTTTTTAGAGTGTGTGAGAGATCTCGCCTTTCTTGGGGTTATCGTACCAGTACCCCTAGCAGAAAGGGGTCGAGGGTACTACTCCAAACTTTTTGTGGTTTCAAAGAAGGAGGGCCCGATTCTGGACCTAAAGTGTTTAAACAAGTTTCTGAGTGTTCCATTGTTCAAAATGGAAACAATCAGATCTATTCTGCCCCTAGTTCAAGAGGGACAGTTCATGACGACTATAGACTTGAAGGACACCTACCTTCATGTGCCAATCCACAGGGACCACTTCAGGTTCCTAAGATTTGCATTTCTGGAACACTTCCAGTTTGTGGCCCTTCCTTTTGGTCTAGCGATGGACCTGAGAGTCTTCACAAAGCTTCTGGGGGCGCTGCTTGCATGGCCAGATCCAGGGGCATTGCAGTGGCTCCTTACCTGGACGACATACTGGTTCAGGCACCGTCGATCAGCCTCACAGAGGATCATTCCAGGGCTATTCTTCTGCTCCAATCTCACGGTTGGAAGATCTCTATGTCCATGAAGATATTTCTCACAGATCAGCGGCGCAGGAATCTTGCATCCACCTGTCTTGCCCTTCAGTCCTCCTCAAGCCCATCGGTGGCTCAATGTATGAATGTGATAGGTCTCATGGTGTCAAGCATAGATGTCATCCCATTCACCAGGTTCCATTTCAGACCTCTTCAGTTGTGCATGTTGAGACAGTGGAACGGCGATCATTCAGATCTATCACAGCTGATATCCATGGATGCTCGGACTCGGAACTCCCTCTCTTGGTGAATTCATCTGGAGCAACTGTCAATGGGGACATCCTTCTTGAGACCGTCCTGGGAGATTGTGACCACTGATGCCAGTCTGATAGTATGGGGAGCTGTTTGGGGTGCCAGGATGGCACAAGGAAAGTGGTCAAGGGAGCTATAACTAATCAACATCCTGGAACTACGAGCAATTTACAATGCTCTGAAGGCAGGGCCTTCCCTGGGGTCGGTCAGTTTCATCAGATTCCAGACCGACAACATTATCTCGGTTGCTTACATCAACCATCAGGGGGGTACGAGAAGCTTTCTTGCAATGAGAGATGGTGTCTCGGATTCTGGAGTGGGTGGAGTTCCATGACTGCTTGCTCTCAGTGATTCACATTCCAGGTGTGGACAACTGGGAAGCGGACTTTCTCAGCAGACAATCCTTTCATCAGGGGGAATGGTCTTTTTACCCTGAGGTATTTGTGGAGATTTGTCTCAGATGGGGAACGCCGGAGATAGATACGGGTCGAGGTCCAGGGATCCCCAGGCAGAGCTGATAGATGCCTTAGTGGTTCCTTGGGGATTCAGCCTAGCTTACATTTTTCCTCCGTTACCACTTCTACCTCGCATAGTGGCACGCATCAAACAGGAGCGGGCCTTGGCCATTCTGATTGCTCCTTCATGACCACGGAGGACATGGTTTGCGGGTCTGGTGGGGATGTCATCCACTCCACCGTGGAGGTTACCCTGTCGCAGGGATCTGCTGTCTCAGGGCCCCTTTCAACATCAAAATCTAGATTCTCTGAGGCTGACTGTGTGGAGATTTAACGCCTAGTCTTAGCCAAGAGAGGCTTTTCTGAAAGTGTGATTGATACGTTAATGCAGGCAAGGAAGCCAGTCACTCGTCGCATCTACCATAAGGTGTGGAGGACTTACTTGTCCTGGTGTGAGAAGCATGGATATCCTTGGCATAAGGTGAAGGTATCCAGGATTCTGTCCTTTCTCTAAGATGGTTTAGAGAAGGGTCTTGCCACTAGTTCCTTAAAGGGACAGATTTTGGCATTATCAGTCTTGTTGCATAGGAGACTCGCTGAGCTCCCTGACATTCAATCTTTTGTTCAGGCTCTGTTTAGAATCCGGCCTGTCTTTAGACAGTCGTCTCCGCCTTGGAGCTTAAATTTAGTCCTTAAGGTTTTGCAGAGGGTTCCGTTTGAACATATGCATTCCATAGCATCCAAGATTCTGTCCTGGAAGGTCCTCTTTCTGTTGGCTATTGCATCGGCACGCAGAGTATCTGAGCTAGCTGCCTTGCAATGTGATCCTCCTTATCTGGTGTTTCATGCGGATAAGTCTGTGCTGCGCACTGGGTTGGGGTTTCTCCCCAAGGTGGTGTCTAACCATCACATCAATCAGGAAATAATTGTTCCTTCTTTGTGTCCTAACCCTTCTTCTTCAAAGGAGAGGTTACTTCATAATCTGGATGTGGTTCATGTCTTGACATTTTATCTTCAGGCTATGAAGGATTTCAGACAGTCTACATCTCTTTTTGTGGTGTATTCTTGGAAGCGCAAGGGGCAAAGGTCCTCTGCTACTTCTTTATCTTTTTGGTTGAAGAGCTTGATTCGCTTGGCTTATGAGACAGCAGGCATAAGTCTCCTCAGAGGATCATGGCTCATTCAACTAGAGCTGTGGCTTCGTCTTGGGCCTTCAAAAATGAGGCCTCTATGGAGCAGATTTGTAAGGCGGCTACCTGGCCCTCCTTACACCCTTTTACAAAGTTTTACAAATTTGATGTTTTTGCTTTTGCGGAAGCTGGTTTTGGGAGAAAAGTTTTGCAGGCTGTGGTGCCCTCATATTAGGGTCCGCCTTTTACCCTCCCAGTTACATTCAGTGTCCTCTAGAGCTTGGGTATATGTTCCCGATAGTAATGAATGAAGCCATGGACTCTCCTCCTCTTTAGATGGAAAACATAAATTATGCTTACCTGATAATTGAATTTCCATCGAGGGAGGAGAGTCCACAGCTCCCGCACATATCTCCGTTGGGCGGACCAAAATTAAATCATATTCTGGCACCATTTATACCCTGATATTTCTCTTACTGTTCCTGGTTCCCTCAGCAGAATGACTGGGGGATGCGGGAAGTGAGGGAGGTATTTAAGCCTTTGGCTGGGGTGTCTTTGCCTCCTCCTGGTGGTCAGGTTCTTAATTCCCAATATTAATGAATGAAGCTGTGGACTCTCCTCCCCTCGATGAAAATGAAATTATCAGGTAAGCATAATTTATGTTTTTGTTCCCCCCTCAAGACTTCCTACAGCTCAAAGATTAACAAAGCTTTAGTCTTTCACATTCTTTGTCTCCCTTTCTACTACTAAATATAGTTTCTGATTCTGGAAGGCAGTATGTTAAAATCATCACGTTACCATTGCACTATGCACTGCATTTCATTCTCAGTCTAATGGTCAGAGTAAATGTATTAATCAAGAATGTAAGTCTATCTTCAGAATTACATCTCATCTACTCAGGTCTGATCTTACACCATTAGCAGAGTTTGCACATAACTACAGGGAGTGCAGAATTATTAGGCAAATGAGTATTTTGACCACATCATCCTCTTTATGCATGTTGTCTTACTCCAAGCTGTATAGGCTCGAAAGCCTACTACCAATTAAGCATATTAGGTGATGTGCATCTCTGTAATGAGAAGGGGTGTGGTCTAATGACATCAACACCCTATATCAGGTGTGCATAATTATTAGGCAACTTCCTTTCCTTTGGCAAAATGGGTCAAAAGAAGGACTTGACAGGCTCAGAGAAGTCAAAGATAGTGAAATATCTTGCAGAGGGATGCAGCACTCTTAAAATTGCAAAGCTTCTGAAGCGTGATCATCGAACAATCAAGCGTTTCATTCAAAATAGTCAACAGGGTCGCAAGAAGCGTGTGAAAAAACCAAGGCGGCAAAATAACTGCCCATGAACTGAGAAAAGTCAAGCGTGCAGCTGCCAAGATGCCACTTGCCACCAGTTTGGCCATATTTCAGAGCTGCAACATCACTGGAGTGCCCAAAAGCACAAGGTGTGCAATACTCAGAGACATGGCCAAGGTAAGAAAGGCTGAAAGACGACCACCACTGAACAAGACACACAAGCTGAAACGTCAAGACTGGGCCAAGAAATATCTCAAGACTGATTTTTCTAAGGTTTTATGGACTGATGAAATGAGAGTGAGTCTTGATGGGCCAGATGGATGGGCCCGTGGCTGGATTGGTAAAGGGCAGAGAGCTCCAGTCCGACTCAGACGCCAGCAAGGTTTGGGCTGGTATCATCGAAGATGAGCTTGTGGGGCCTTTTCGGGTTGAGGATGGAGTCAAGCTCAACTCCCAGTCCTACTGCCAGTTTCTGGAAGACACCTTCTTCAAGCAGTGGTACAGGAAGAAGTCTGCATCCTTCAAGAAAAACATGATTTTCATGCAGGACAATGCTCCATCACACGCGTCCAAGTACTCCACAGCGTGGCTGGCAAGAAAGGGTATAAAAGAAGAAAATCTAATCACATGGCCTCCTTGTTCACCTGATCTGAACCCCATTGAGAACCTGTGGTCCATCATCAAATGTGAGATTTACAAGGAGGGAAAACAGTACACCTCTCTGAACAGTGTCTGGGAGGCTGTGGTTGCTGCTGCACGCAATGTTGATGGTGAACAGATCAAAACACTGACAGAATCCATGGATGGCAGGCTTTTGAGTGTCCTTGCAAAGAAAGGTGGCTATATTGGTCACTGATTTGTTTTTGTTTTGTTTTTGAATGTCAGAAATGTATATTTGTGAATGTTGAGATGTTATATTGGTTTCACTGGTAAAAATAAATAATTGAAATGGGTATATATTTGTTTTTTGTTAAGTTGCCTAATAATTATGCACAGTAATAGTCACCTGCACACACAGATATCCCCCTAAAATAGCTATAACTAAAAACAAACTAAAAACTACTTCCAAAACTATTCAGCTTTGATATTAATGAGTTTTTTGGGTTCATTGAGAACATGGTTGTTGTTCAATAATAAAATTAATCCTCAAAAATACAACTTGCCTAATAATTCTGCACTCCCTGTAGTTGTACTAGTTGTACCACACCGCCCATCAGATGTCCCCTTTTTAAACTGCCTTAGGTTACCAACCAAGATTCTTTCTTCTAGATTGTGCATTTTCTAATGTACCCGCAGCTAGTAAAAGAACAGATCTTCTTTGACGGCACTGGAATCAGGTCAGAAAGCTACTTCTACTTTACACCCAACAATACCAGAAACAAGGCAACAGAAAATTACAAATTGCCCCTTCCTATCTACCTGGTGATTTAGTATGGGTAGCTACCATACACCTGCACCTAAGACAAATTTCTGCCCAACTGGGTCCTCGGTTTATTGACCTATTTTGAATTCTCAAAAAGGTGAATCCTGTGGCTTATCATCTGGTACTTCCATCCTCCCTTCTTATACATTAATAGACCTTTTATCTTCACACCAGCACTATAGGTGTAGTTGTTTTATTAATATCATTATATTTTTTTACAATAACTATATCCCCTCACACATAGATGACACTCATAGTTAGGTTAGCACACTACTTGTTTAGTTTAAATTGTAGTAAGAAATTATTTACCTTAAATTCATTTTTTTAATTTTCAAATAGGTATATTTTGACACAAATTTATCACATTAGAGGATCACATCACTTTAATATTATTGTCACATTCAGTCTTAATATCACATTCCAAGATATATTATATATAATATACATCCTAAACCACATAATGCGCTATTTAAGGATTTATTAATATTTTGTTAGCAGTACTAAAAATTCTGTCTTCATATTCATTTATTAGACTCTAAATTGTGTTTTGCTCCACAATCGTGGTTTATTTTGATATTCATTATGTGTGATTTTTATCACATTTGTGATCGAATATACTATTTAATTTAAATATTAAGTTGCGGGGTCTTTAAGGCCATTAGTAGATTTTTCCTTTAAGAAGGGGAAAGAGGAGTCTGGGTTACAGTTAGCCTAAATATGCGATTACTATGTATAATATGGTGTTGCATACAGTGGGCACTTGCAGCTGGTGGAGGAGCGCGATCTCTGTGTATAATATTGAAATGTACTCTATGTAACAAACATATGTGCACACACCCCCATAAGGCTTGGTTACTATTGGATGAGGGAAGACTTGTAACAACCAATAGGAGTCTCTATGTAGCCGATACCCGGAAAAGTAATCCGTGTAGAAGTGGTAGACGCTGGCAAATGAAGCCAATCACAATGTAAGCATATAATCGAACGAAACTAAATCTTTACACACATAATATGTATACATGGTTCATTTACATGTACATCTATAGTTTTTCGGATAAACAACATAAATGGAGGAATATCGGTATTTCAACAGATACACGGAATTATAAGCTTATAAGTGAAAGTTGTAGTTGTAAATGCTTGCAGTACATTTATAAATTTGTATACTTAGAATATAGCCATAATTTATTTAGTAATATTTGGTATGAATAAAATAATAAAAGAACGTTCTGCAATAGATTATACAACTATAAGGTTCAGACCTCACGTATCTCTTGTAAACACAGATCAATCCTATTCTGAAAGAAATTGTACTATTATTTTATTCATACCAAATATTACTAAATAAATTATGGCTATATTCTAATTATACAAATTTATAAATGTACCGCAAACTTTCACTTATAAGCTTATAATTCTGTGTATCTGTTGAAATACCGATATTACTAATAAGTGAAATCTAGAAACAGTGGTGTGCTTGATACAATATGCCGATCGAATAATGCCTAGATATACAATCATTCTAGACTATATTTGTATTTTTAATTTATGTTAATATAAGTTTTAATTATACGGCCAACTTGCATGTGTATATATATACTGGCCGAATAGTATCTAAGTACTGCCCCCTTTCCGTGAATTATATCTCCCATAAGCACTTGGTACGCAAAAACCTACAACACGCCTGGACGTAATATCATCGGTCATGCGCAGACCAATTTCAAATTTAGGCCTAAACCTATGGCCCACGTCCTGATGTTACCACACACGTCACACGGCATATCCTATCAAATACTTTTTCCAATGGACTATGTCAGATCACATATCCTCCGATGGCCAATCGTATGTAGAGGGCGTGCCTCCGCCCAACACGTTAAAGCGATTCTCCGTCCGAGCACAACAAACACCCCTCTGAAGAAGAAGGAAAACCACAAGCCTTTGAAACGCGTCAGGGTATTTTTTCTATATACTGTTTTTATATTAGTACATGTTATTAATCTCTGTTTAGCAGTCCTGAAACTGAGATATCAGTTTGAACTTATTTGCCTGTTTTGGCGATTATACCGGACTTTGCTCACCACCTATTGCCTGATTACATTTGGGACATTTATCTGGTCCATTGACTAAAGAAACTATTTTTATGTGCTGTTAACATACCTCATACCGTGTGAGGTCATAAAATGTGAGTTGGATGTGTATATTACTTTTATTTTATCTATTTTAATACAAATGTATTACACTATCTATGACTTCTTGTTTCCTTGGGTACACCTACGGAGGAGAAAGTTCTCACCAAGACCAAGAAAACTCCAAGAGGCAATAAGCGCAGTCGTATATGAAGTGTATTGGGACATTTTCTCTAAAAAGAATCACACCCCCTCATACTCCAAAAGGCAATCAAAATTAAAGGGAGCACCTACCAGAATCCAGGATCTACATACCCCCCAGTGCGGCATACTTACCTCATTAGATTGGGGTAATTTTTGGTAAGGGTATTTCATACATTTTTATAATCACTTGGATTAACATTACTCCTCATCAGCCAAGGACTAACTTTTTTACCATCATTAATAATTCACTAAATCACAATTAGACCTGTTTTAATATGAAGATATATAGGCGCTGTTAAAACCTTTTTTCTTTTATATATATATATATATATATATATATATATATATATATATATATATATATATATATATATATATATATAGTCTATGTAGAGAAAATGTGACAGCACCACAGTACAAAATTCTTCTTTAAAAGGTGAAAAATGTTCTTTATTAGGATATAGTAACCATAAAAGCGACGTTTCGGACCTACATGGTCCTTAATCATGCATAGTTAAAAGACAATCAAACAGACATTTAAAAAGGGTATCTGGGCTAATCAGGTTTCAGTTTTCATTGCTAATTGGTTTAACCCATACCTATCCAGGTTTTACAAACTACAATATAATAGTGACCTCTAGTGGTGCCAGAATATATACCATGTTATAGAATTATAAAAACAAATACAAATCATAATCCCTATGCAGACCATGGGGATGGAATGTATTTAGACCCTTAATCCACCATACCTCCCTTTGTTTCAATTTTAGTTCCCTATTACCCCCTCTTCTATGGTTGGGGATATTTTCAATTACTTGGAAACGAAGTTGGCTGACTGTGTGTCCCATATGTGTGAAATGTGCAGATACAGGAAGTGATAGGTCCTTTGATTTAATAGAAGCCTTATGTTGGCTAAATCTATCCCTGGCGGCCTGAGTGGTCTCGCCAATATAGCAAGGACCACGGTGAGTGAAAACACAATGGAGGACAAGCAGCCTTCTACTTTCTCCTATTCAGATATTGATGCAGCACGCATCACCTCTTTAGCCCTGGGATCAAGGAACTTTTTAAGAAATACTGCAGAAGTGGATATCAAAAAAGAATATGAGAGAATAAAAAGGAAACTTATATCCCTAGAGCTACACTCTGTTACACTTGCAGAGTACTACCGCATAAAAAGGATCCCCAGGGGCTTAAGGGTTAAACTCAGACCCACTATTTTGGCTAACCATGAGATATATAAAAGTAAATTTGAGAGCATATTAAATAAATGCTCATTCGATCTAATCATTCTGACTGTGGAATGTTTGCAGATGGAAATTGACAAACAGAAGAAAATTGTATCAGATATAGAACGATCTAGGAAACAAAGCTTACCCTTGATATGCTCAAGACCACCAAGGATGAAGTTGATGCACTGCTGGCGCAATATCGCCTGGACCTTGAAGAGAGGAAAAGAGCCAAGTTTGTGAGGGATGAGACAGATTACACTAACCATCGAGTATACAATTGGTCACATGACCAGACGTCAAGATCACGTGAAGGCCCACGCTGGAGGAGACCGCAGAGAACAGCAACCGATCAGTAGAAAGTTGAGAGCTCATCATCCAGTGAGAGTTTTTTAGATTCAGGCTCAGAAGGAGACACCGTAGGGGATAGCGGAAGCACCGCCGATCAAAGGGAGCAACGGATGAGCATGCGAAGCTCCTGGAACCAGCAACGGCAATCACAGAGACCACAGAGAGGAGGGAGATTCCGGTGGGGTATGAGAAAACAGCAGTAAAGGTAAACAAATTGCCTGTTGTTAACCCCCTAACGCCTTGTGTTAATCCAGTAAAGGTAAAAGAACTGCCTGTTGTTAACCCTGTAATGCCTTGTGATAACCCAGTAAAGGTAAACAAACTGCCTGTCATTAACCCCTTAATGCCTTGCGCCAACCCAATAAAGGTAAATGGACTGCCTATGGTTAAACCCCTAACGCCTTGTGCTAATCCATTAACACCTGATGAGGAAAATCTTATTTTTTTAACTATGCATGATTAAGGACCATGTAGGTCCAAACGTCGCTTTTATGGTTGCTATATCCTAATAAAGAACATTTTTCACCTTTAAAGAAGAATTTTGTACTGTGGTGCTGTCACATTTTCTCTACATGGACTGTGTACATTGGAGTTTTGCTGATACTCCTTGGTGACAAGCACACAGGCTGAAAATTAAGCATAATTTAGGGTGCTGGACTCCAACTACTTACCTTCTGTCTATGGAATCAGCAGAGCCACAAGCACCTTCAGTGAGTGAAAACACAATGGAGGACAAGCAGTTTTCTACTTTCTCCTATTCAGATATTGATGCAGCACGCATCACCTCTTTAGCCCTGGGATCAAGGAACTTTTTAAGAAATACTGGAGACGTGGATATCAAAAAAGAATATGAGAAAACAAAAAGGAAACTTATATCCCTAGAGCTACACTCTGTTACACTTGCAGAGTACTACCGTATAAAAAGGATCCCCAGGGGCTTAAGGGTTAAACTCAGACCCACTATTTTGGCTAACCATGAGATATATAAAAGTAAATTCGAGAGCATATTAAATAAATGCTCATTTGATCTAATCGCCCTGACTGTGGAATGTTTGCAGATGGAAATTGACAAACAGAAGAAAATTGTATCAGATATAGAACGATCTATGGAAACAAAACTTACCCTTGATATGCTCAAGACCACCAAGAATGAAGTTGATGCACTGCTGGCGCAATATCGCCTGGACCTTGAAGAGAGGAAAAGAGCCAAGTTTGTGAGGGATGAGATGGATTACGCTAACCATCTAGTATACAATTAGTCACATGACCAGACGTCAAGATCACGTGAAGGCCCACACTGGAGGAGACCGCAGAGAACAGCAACCGATCAGGAGAAAGTTGAGAGCTCATCATCCGGTGAGAGTTTTTTAGATTCAGGCTCGGAAGGAGACACCGGAGGGGAGGGCGGAAGCCCCGCCGATCAAAGGGAGCAACGGATGAGCATGCAAAGCTCCTGGAACCAGCAACAGCAATCACAGAGACCACAGAGAGGAGGGAGATTCTGGCGGGGTATGAGAAAACAGCAGTAAAGGTAAACGAACTGCCTGTTGTTAACCCCCTAACGCCTTGTGTTAATACAGTAAAGGTAAAAGAACCGCCTGTTGTTAACCCTGTAATGCCTTGTGATAACCCAGTAAAGGTAAACAAGCTGCCTGTCATTAACCCCTTAATGCCTTGCGCCAACCCAATAAAGGTAAATGGACTGCATGTGGTTAACCCTCTAATGCCTTGTGCTAATCCATTAACACTTGATGAGGAAAATCTTGTTATCAATATCTCTCAATACAAGCTAACAGATAATGAGCACAGTCTCTTGATGAAAGGACTTTCATTCTGTCCTGTGAAAGACTGTGATGAATTTGAAATTGACAAAGATTTATATAATTTTTTTAGGTTGTTAAGGTTGAAAGCAATGTATGGTGGTAACAGCACAGCTAATGCGTGTGAGCAGAACATAATAAATGAAGAAACAATGCAAAGTGAATGTTTTAATTTGGGAATGTTGAATTTGCTTAAAAAAATCTGCATTTATACCACCCACAAGTAAGTGGTGTAGAAACATTTGTTAAATTTGTCCAAAAAGATGTTGCTACCTTAATGAAAAAAACTAGATTAAATCCATACACTAAACACCATAATTTACCAAAGGGGAGTGGGAGGCTATATCTACCTTGAAAAATAATAAAAATATCACTATAAAAAATGCAGACAAGGGCGGAGCGATAGTGATATTTGACACTGACTACTATATACAGGAAATCTTACAACAATTGTCAGATGGGGGGTCTATGAAATATTGGATCACAATCCCCTCAGTGAGATACAGAAAGAGCTTAAAGGTATACTAGATAGGGCTTTGGGACATAACATCATCTCTAAGCAAGTTTATGATTTTCTGTTTAATAAATACCCCATAACACCAGTTTTTTACACACTGCCCAAAGTGCATAAAAATCTTTCTCATCCGCCAGGATGCCCTATTGTGGCTTGTACTGATTCTGTATTTTCCAATGTTTCCATTTTTTTGGATAAAATTATTTTTCCTTTTGTCAAACAACAAAAATCTTTTATTAAAGATACAAATGATTTTCTGACAAAACTTACAGGGGTTGAAGTAGAGGAGGCATGGCTAATCTTTTCACTAGATGTGGTAAATCTCTATACCTCTATCCCCCAGGAGGCTGGTCTAATGACTATAAAAAGCTTTTCGGATGACAGCAGATTATATAACCAATCCCAGATTGATTTTGTTGATGACATGTTAAGACTTGTACTATATTGTAACTATTTCCTTTTCCAAGACACTTACTACATGCAAAAATGAGGAACAGCTATGGGCTCCAATGTAGCCCACTCATATGCCAATTTTGTCATGAGTGGCTTTGAGAACAAATTTGTCTATAGTAATCAGCCATTCATCAGCTGCTGTAAGCTGTGGCTAAGATATATTGATGATATCTTTGGCACATGGGGGGGCACATTGGAGTCTTTATTACAGTTTGTTGAAGATATGAATGCGTCAATGGTGGGCATTAGATTCACACTTTCATATTCTACACAACAGGTTAATTTTTTGGATACCACAGTGTACAAGCATGGTAGTAAACTAAGCACTGATCTTTATACTAAACCTACGGATAGAAACACTTTGTTGAGATATGAAAGCTTCCATCCTGAGACTGTATTTAAATCTATACCTAGGAGTCAGTTACTTTGCACAAGGAGAATAGTTAAGGATCAGGGTATATTGCCAGAAAGACTAAAATCTATGGGCAATAGATTTATCCAAATAGGCTATCCAAGGGAAACTATTAATAAGAGCATCCAGGAATTGGATGAAAGACAAAACAAAAAACAGAGAAAGGTTTAAACAGATTGGTTTTCTCTATGGAATACAGCAATAAGATAATTGATGTCTTTAAAATAGTGAGGAAATACTGGCACTTATTGTCGAAATATAATCCAGAGGTTGATTCTTTTAAATTGCCCCCTATGCCATCGTACAGAAGGGTAAAAAATCTTAGGGACAATATTGTCAAAGCAGATATAGGCACAATAAAAACCCCGGGTATTAATTACTTGACCACACCAAATAAGGGTTGTTATCCTTGTCTTCATTGCGCACAGTGCAATTCAATTATAAAAGAATTTTTTTGGCACAAAATGACAAAAGGAAACAATATACCATCAATGGACTGTACACATGTCAGACCAACTATGTAATTTACTTACTCAAATGCCCATGTGGTCTTTGCTATATTGGCGAGACCACTCAGGCCGCCAGGGATAGATTTAGACAACATAAAGCTTCTATTAAATCAAAGGACCTATCACTTCCTGTATCTGCACATTTCACACATATGGGACACACAGTCAGCCAACTTCGTTTCCAAGTAATTGATCATATCCCCAACCATAGAAGAGGGGGTAATAGGGAACTAAAATTGAAACAAAAAGAGGTATGGTGGATTAAGCATCTAAATACATTCCATTCCCATGGTCTGAATAGGGATTATGATTTGTATTTGTTTTTATAATTTTATAACATGGTATATATTCTGGCACCACTAGAGGTCACTATTATATTGTAGTTTGTAAAACCTGGATAGGTATGGGTTAAACCAATTAGCAATGAAAACTGAAACCTGATTGGCCCAGATACCCTTTTTAAATGTCTGTTTGATTGTCTTTTAACTATGCATGATTAAGGACCATGTAGGTCTGAAACATCGCTTTTATGGTTGCTATATCCTAATAAAGAATTTTTTTCACCTTTAAAGAAGAATTTTGTACTGTGGTGCTATCACATTTTCTCTACATGGACTGTGTACATTGGAGTTTTGCTGATACTCCTTGGTGACAAGCACACAGGCTGAAAATTAAGCATAATTTCTCCAACATTGGTGTGTCCGGTCCATGGCGTCATCCATTACTTGTGGGAATATTCTCTTCCCCAACAGGAAATGGCAAAGAGCACAGCAAAAGCTGTCCATATAGCCCCTCCTCAGGCTCCGCCCCCAGTCATTCTCTTTGCCGCTCTGAACAAGTAGCATCTCCACGGAGATGGTGAAGAGTATGTGGTGTTTAGTTGTAGTTTTTTATTCTTCTATCAAGAGTTTGTTATTTTAAAATAGTGCTGGTTTGTACTATTTACTGTAAAACAGAAAGGGATGAAGAGTTCTGTTTAAAAGAGGAGTATGATTTTAGCAGCAGTAACTAAAATCAATTGCTGTTCCCACGCAGGACTGTTGAGCCCAGAGAACTTCAGTTGGGGGGGAACAGTTAGCAGACTTTTCTGCTCAAGGTATGACTAGTCCTTTTTCTAACAAGACTGTGTAATGCTAGAAGACTGTCATTTTCCCTCTTGGGGATCGGTAAGCCATTTTCTTAGGCCTAGATTTAGAGTTTGGCGGTAGCCGTGAAAACCAGCGTTAGAGGCTCCTAACGCTGGTTTTAGGCTACCGCTGGTATTTGGAGTCAGTCAGGAAAGGATCTAACGCTCACATTTCAGCCGCGACTTTTCCATACCGCAGATCCCCTTACGTAAATTGCGTATCCTATCTTTTCAATGGGATCTTTCTAACTCCGGTATTTAGAGTCGTGTCTGAAGTGAGCGTTAGAATTCTAACGACAAAACTCCAGCCGCAGAAAAAAGTCAGTAGTTAAGAGCTTTCTGGGCTAGCGCCGGTTCATAAAGCTCCTAACTACTGTACTCTAAAGTACACTAACACCCATAAACTACCTATGTACCCCTAAACCGAGGTCCCCCCACATCGCCGCCACTCGATTCAATTTTTTTAACCCCTAATCTGCCGACCGCCACCTACGTTATACTTATGTACCCCTAATCTGCTGCCCCTAACACCGCCGACCCCTATATTATATTTATTAACCCCTAACCTGCCCCCCACAACGTCGCCGCCAGCTACCTACAATAATTAACCCCTAATCTGCCGACCGCAAAGAGCCGCCACCTACATTATAGCTATGTACCCCTAATCTGCTGCCCCTAATACCGCCGACCCCTATATTATATTTATTAACCCCTAATCTGCCCCCCTCAACGTCGCCTCCACCTGCCTACGCTTATTAACCCCTAATCTGCCAAGCGGATCTCACCGCTACTATAATAAAGTTATTAACCCCTAATCCGCCTCACTCCCGCCTCAATAACCCTATGTAACATATCTCAGCCTAATGTCACTATCCCTTTAAGAAATCCTTCTCTGACTGCTGCATTTGGGCAGTATTCACATTCAGCTTGCATGCCTGCCTGATTAATCATTCATGCACCTGATTACCTCAGCCTCTTTTTAAGCCTTCTCAGGTCTAATGTGCTGGGCATTAACATTGAAGTTGTGATCCTGAACAACAGAGGTCTGTGACTGTTTCCTGCATGAATTTTACCAACTATTTCAACCTACAGCATTTTCTATTACCAGTGCTTAAAATCATCAAATCGCAAGTATTCAAATAATTCCATTTTCTGTTTCCTGGACACTGCTACTTAACAAACTCAGAACTTTATTATAAATCAAGCATACTTTTGGTTATCATCACTCTCTAATTACAACAGCATCTTACTCAGAACTTTATAACTATTTCTCTGCTACAAGTTGTCATTGCTGAAATATCCTGCTGCAAATATGTTAACATATTCTGAACTCTGCATCTATGTGTTCAATTAAAAGCTTTCATGTGATTCTCCAATATATGTTCAAACAGTAATTGATGCCTTAAACTTAACTTTCACCTGTGCTGCTCTGCTAATTACTGACATACAGCTCTTTATAATATTATATACTGTGAACCTGCAACAAACCAAGTTTGCATCTAAATGCACAAACAGTAATTAATGCCTAAACTTGCAGCTTGTCTAAGTACCTGTGCAGCTGTGCTTGAACTCTGACATACAGCTTTATATAATATTATGTACTGTGAACCTGCAACAAACCTTAGTTTGCATCTAAGTGTCAATCTTTTACTAGATTACTCTGAAGCCTGAACATTCCACATTGCTATATTTTTCTCTCATTGAATCCTGCAGTTACTTCTATTAACTAACTATAAGTCACAGTGAAGTCAGAATATATTGTATACAAATGTTGCACCCTCCATTTATTCTACAATAACTTCTAGCAACTATGAATCACAGAATATCATCTATCCACGTCCAGGATACTCTTCCCCGGGTCAGGGGTCGGTGTCTTCAAATCCCTACCACTGCCCAGAGGGTCTGTGTCCTGAGCGCATGTACACCGGATCATGACACCCTATAATAAATAGTATTAACCCCTAATCTGCCCTCCCTAACATCGCCGACACCTAACTTAAATTATTAACCCCTAATCTGCCGACCGAATCTCGCCGCTATTCTAATAAATGTATTAACCCCTAAAGCTAAGTCTAACCCTAACACTAACACCCCCCTAAATTAAATATAATTTAAATCTAACGAAATAAATTAACTCTTATTAAATAAATTATTCCTATTTAAAACTAAATACTTACCTGTAAAATAAACCCTAATATAGGTACAATATAAATTATAATTATATTATAGCTATTTTAGGATTAATATTTATTTTACAGGTAACTTTGTATTTATTTTAACCAGGTACAATAGCTATTAAATAGTTAAGAACTATTTAATAGCTAAAATAGTTAAAATAATTACAAAATTACCTGTAAAATAAATCCTAACCTAAGTTACAATTAAACCTTAAATTACACTATCAATAAATTAATTAAATAAAATACCTACAATTACCTACAATTAAACCTAACACTACACTATCAATAAATTAATTAAATACAATATCTACAAATAAATACAATGAAATAAACTAACTAAAGTACAAAAAATAAAAAAGAACTAAGTTACAAAAAATAAAAAAATATTTACAAACATCAGAAAAAAAATAACAAAAATTTTAAACTAATTACACCTACTCTAAGCCCCCTAATAAAATAACAAAGACCCCCAAAATAAAAAAATGCCCTACCCTATTCTAAATTACTAAAGTTCAAAGCTCTTTTACCTTACCAGCCCTGAACAGGGCCCTTTGCGGGGCATGCCCCAAAGAATTCAGCTCTTTTGCCTGTAAAAAAAAACATACAATACCCCCCCCAACATTACAACCCACCACACACATACCCCACACACACATAATCTAACCCAAACCCCCCTGATCGGAACAGCCAATAGAATGTGAGCTCAATCTGATTGGCTGATTGAATCAGCCAATCGGATTGAACTTGATTCTGATTGGCTGATTCCATCAGCCAATCAGAATTTTCCTACCTTAATTCCGATTGGCTGATAGAATCCTATCAGCCAATCGGAATTTGAGGGACGCCATCTTGGATGACGTCCCTTAAAGGAACCGTCATTCGTCGGGAAGTCGTCTTCGGAAGAAGATGGGTCCGCGGTGGAGGTCTTCAAGATGGAGCCGGTCCTCATCGGATGAAGATAGAAGATACCGCTTGGAAGAAGATGGTTGCCGGTCCGGATCTACTCTTCCCGGATAGGATGAAGACTTTGAAGCCTCTTCTTGACTTCTTCAGCCATCGGATGATGGATGTCTAGCCCCCGCTTGGGCTTAGATGAAGATTTCGGAGCCTGGAACGATCGGTGATACCTGGCATGGTGAAGACAAGGTAGGAAGATCTTCAGGGGCTTAGTGTTAGGTTTATTTAAGGGGGGTTTGGGTTAGATTAGGGGTATGTGGGTGGTGGGTTGTAATGTTGGGGGGGGTATTGTATGTTTTTTTTTTACAGGCAAAAGAGTTGAATTCTTTGGGGCATGCCCCGCAAAGGGCCCTGTTCAGGGCTGGTAAGGTAAAAGAGCTTTGAACTTTAGTAATTTAGAATAGGGTAGGGCATTTTTTTATTTTGGGGGTCTTTGTTATTTTATTAGGGGGCTTAGAGTAGGTGTAATTAGTTTAAAATTGTTGTAATATTTTTCTGATGTTTGTAAATATTTTTTTATTTTTTGTAACTTAGTTCTTTTTTATTTTTTGTACTTTAGTTAGTTTATTTCATTGTATTTATTTCTAGATATTGTTTATAATTAATTTATTGATAGTATAGTGTTAGGTTTAATTGTAGGTAATTGTAGGTATTTTATTTAATTATTTTATTGATAGTGTAGTGTTAGGTTTAATTGTAACTTAGGTTAGGATTTATTTTACAGGTAATTTTGTAATTATTTTAACTATTTTAGCTATTAAATCGTTTTTAACTATTTAATAGCTATTGTACCTGGTTACAATAAATACAAAGTTACCTGTAAAATAAATATTAATCCTAAAATAGCTATAATATAAATATAATTTATATTGTAGCTATATTAGGATTTATTTTACAGGTAAGTATTTAGCTTTAAATAGGAATAATTTATTTAATAAGAGTTAATTTCGTTAGATTTAAATTATATTTAAGTTAGGGGGGTGTTAGTGTTAGGGTTAGACTTAGCTTTAGGGGTTAATACATTTATTAGAATAGCTGTGAGCTCCAGTCGGCAGATTAGAGGTTAATGTTTGAAGTTAGGTGTCGGCGATGTTAGGGAGGGCAGATTAGGGGTTAATACTATTTATTATAGGGTTAGTGAGGCGGATTAGGGGTTAATAACTTTATTATAATAGCGGTGCGGTCCGCTCGGCAGATTAGGGGTTAATAAGTGTAGGCAGGTGGAGGCGACGTTGTGGGGGGCAGATTAGGGGTTAATAAATATAATATAGGGGTCGGCAGTGTTAGGGACAGCAGATTAGGGGTACATAGGGATAATGTAAGTAGCGGCGGTTTACGGAGCGGCAGATTAGGGGTTAATAATAATATGCAGGGGTCAGCGATAGCGGGGGCGGCAGAATAGGGGTTAATAAGTGTAAGGTTAGGGGTGTTTAGACTCTGGGTTCATGTTAGGGTGTTAGGGTGTTAGGTGCAGACGTAGGAAGTGTTTCCCCATAGACAACAATGGGGCTGCGTTAGTTGCTGAACGCGGCTTTTTTGCAGGTGTTAGGTTTTTTTTTCAGCTCAAACAGCCCCATTGTTTTCTATGGGGGAATCGTGCACAAGCACGTTTTTGAGGCCGGCCGCGTCCGTAAGCAACTCTGGTATCGAGAGTTGCAGTGGCGTTAAATATGCCTGTACGCTCCCTTTTTGGAGCCTAACGCAGCCATTCTGTGGACTCTCAATACCAGAGTTATTTTAAAGGTGCGGCCAGAAAAAAGCCAGCGTTCGCTACGCGGGTCGTTACCGACAAAACTCTAAATCTAGCCGGTAGACTCTTAACAGAATAAAGGCTTATTATGGGCTATACACTGGTTGACACTCTTGTGGGCTAAATCGATTGCTTTATTTAAGTTTTTTATGTAATCTGAGGTGATTTATAAAACTTATATTGTGAGGGAACGTTCTTAGACGCCAGGCAGTTGTTTAGACACCTTTCCAGTCAGGAAAGGCCTTTCAATATAGTAGGCAGAGCCTCATTTTCACGCCATAACTGCGCAGTTTCTTTTGGATGCAGTGCATGCAGCTGCATGTGAGAGGGTCTGGTGATCATTGAAAACGTTCCTGGAAGGCTTAATTTGGTATCGTATAACTCCTAAGGACAGGTGAAGTCGCAGCAAACGCTGTGGCTGGGGCTGTAGTGGGGTTAAAAATTGTTATTTGATTAAACAGCTCCGGTTTCCTCATTTAAGGGGTTAAAAGCTTGAAAATTGGGGTGCAATACTTTTAAACATTAAGACTCTGTGGTGAAAATTTGGTAAAGATTGGATATTTCCTTCATAGTTTTTTACACATTCAGAAATAAAGTGTGCTCTGTTTAAAATTTAAAGAGACAGTAACGGTTTTGTTTTAAAACGTTTTTTTTTTTTTTTTTTGCATTATTAGCCTGTTTAAGCCTGTCTAACATGTCTGTACCTTCAGATAGAACATGTTCTGTATGTATGGAGGCCAAGGTGGTCCCCCCTTCAAATGTATGTGATAATTGTGCCATGGCGTCCAGACAAAGTAAGGACAGCACTGTCACATTTAATAAGGTTGCCCAAGATGATTACTCTAATGAAGGTAGTGGGGATAGTTCATCATCCTCTCCTTCTGTGTCTACACCAGTTATGCCCACGCAGGCGACCCCTAGTACATCTAGCGCGCCAATGCTTGTTACTATGCAACAATTAACGGCAGTAATGGATAATTCCATAGCTAATATTTTATCCAAAATGCCAGCATTTCAGAGAAAGCGTGATTGCTCAGTTTTAAATACAGTGGAGCAAGAAGGCGCTGACGATAGTTTATCTGTCATACCCTCACACCAGTCAGAAGTGGCAGTGAGGGAGGGTTTGTCAGAACTTTCAGATTCAGGAAGAATTTCTCAACAGGCAGAACCTGATGTTGTGACGTTTAAATTTAAGTTGGAGCATCTCCGCGCATTACTTAAGGAGGTGCTATCTAATCTGGATGATTGTGACTCTTTGGTCATTCCAGAAAAATTGTGCAAGATGGACAAATTCTTAGAGGTCCCGGTGCACCCTGATGCCTTTCCGATCCCTAAAAGGGTGGCGGACATAGTGAATAAGGAGTGCGAGAAACCAGGCATACCCTTTGTCCCTCCTCCTATATTTAAGAAATTGTTCCCCATGGTCGACCCAAGGAAGGACACATGGCAAACAGTCCCTAAGGTTGAGGGGGCAGTTTCTACCCTAGCCAAACGCACGACTATTCCCATTGAGGACAATTGTGCTTTCAAAGATCCCATGGATAAAAAATTGGAGGGTTAAAAAGATTTTTGTTCAGCAAGGTTACCTCCTCCAACCTATTTTGTGCATTATTCCTGTCACTACGGCGGCATGTTTCTGGTTCGATGAACTAGAAAAATCGCTTAATATGGAGACTCCATATGAGGAAGTCATGGACAGAATTCACGCACTTAAGTTAGCTAATTCCTTTATTTTAGATGCCGCTTTGCAATTAGCGAGATTAGCTGCGAAAAATTCAGGGTTTGCAATTGTGGTGCGCAGAGCGCTCTGGCTAAAGTCTTGGTCGGCGGATGTATCTTCCAAGACAAAATTGCTTGATATCCCTTTCAAAGGTAAGACCCTTTTTGGGCCAGAATTGAAAGAAATTATTTCAGACATCACTGGGGGGAAGGGCCATGCCCTCTCACAGGATAGGCCTTTCAAGGCTAAGAATAAGTCCAATTTTCGTTCCTTTCGCAATTTCAGGAACGGACCGGCTTCTAACTCTGCAGCCTCTAGACAAGAGGGTAACGCTTCCCAGGCTAAACCAGCTTGGAAGCCAATGCAAGGCTGGAACAAGGGTAAACAGGCCAAGAAGCCTGCTGCTGCTACCAAGACAGCATGAAGGGGTAGCCCCCGATCCAGGACCGGATCTAGTATGGGGCAGACTCTCTCTCTTTGCTCAGGCTTGGGCAAGAGATGTTCCGGATCCCTGGGCACTAGAAATAGTCTCTCAGGGTTATCTTCTAGAATTCAAGGAACTGCCCCCAAGGGGAAGGTTCCACATGTCTCGCTTGTCTTCAGACCAAATAAAGAGACAGGCATTCTTACATTGTGTAGAAGACCTGTTAAAGATGGGAGTGATACACTCAGTTCCAACTGTGGAACAAGGTCAGGGGTTTTACTCAAACCTGTTTGTAGTTCCCAAAAAAGAGGGAACTTTCAGACCAATTCTGGATTTTAAAATTCTAAACATATTTCTCAGAGTTCCATCGTTCAAAATGGAAACCATTCGAACAATTTTACCTACAATCCAGGAGGGTCAATATATGACTACCGTGGATTTAAAGGATGCGTACCTACATATTCCTATCCACAAAGATCATCATCAGTTCCTAAGGTTCGCCCTTTTGGACAAACATTACCAGTTCGTGGCTCTTCCATTCGGTCTAGCCACTGCTCCCAGAATTTTCACAAAGGTGCTAGGGTCCCTTCTAGCAGTTCTAAGACCGAGGGGCATTGCAGTGGCACCTTATCTCGACGACATTCTAATTCAAGCGTCGTCTCTTTCCAAGGCAAAGGCTCATACAGACATTGTTCTAGCCTTTCTCTTTTAGGCTTGCTGTATTGATTCTCTGTTAAAGTAACATTGTCTGTTTAAGTATAATAGCTAACCAAGCTATTTTATAAATTATTTGCTTTGCAAGGGTTGCATTTTTATTTTAAAAAAAGGAAATAACTAAATAACTTTATTTCTAGCATTCCAATTTTTTTTTGTTTTTCTGTCTGTGTGGGTAATTAGGGGTGGGATTATTTTCACCTGTTTGGGCCTTGCAAGCCTATAAATTTAGCACATTTACTCTGTGAGCTTGCTCTTTTAGGCTTGCTGTATTGATTCTCTGTTAAAGTAACATTGTCTGTTTAAGTATAATAGCTAACCAAGCTATTTTATAAATTATTTGCTTTGCAAGGGTTGCATTTTTATTTTAAAAAAAGGAAATAACTAAATAACTTTATTTCTAGCATTCCAATTTTTTTTTGTTTTTCTGTCTGTGTGGGTAATTAGGGGTGGGATTATTTTCACCTGTTTGGGCCTTGCAAGCCTATAAATTTAGCACATTTACTCTGTGAGCTTGCTCTTTTAGGCTTGCTGTATTGATTCTCTGTTAAAGTAACATTGTCTGTTTAAGTATAATAGCTAACCAAGCTATTTTATAAATTATTTGCTTTGCAAGGGTTGCATTTTTATTTTAAAAAAAGGAAATAACTAAATAACTTTATTTCTAGCATTCCAATTATTTTTTGTTTTTCTGTCTGTGTGGGTAATTAGGGGTGGGATTATTTTCACCTGTTTGGGCCTTGCAAGCCTATAAATTTAGCACATTTACTCTGTGAGCTTGCTCTTTTAGGCTTGCTGTATTGATTCTCTGTTCAAGTAACATTGTCTGTTTAAGTATAATAGTTAGCTAACCAAGGTAGTTAGGCAAACAAGGTTTTGGGGTAACCAAGGGGAAATATATTTATTTTATACTTTTAAGTTAAACCTTTTATTAAGAATGTGTGAGAATCTCATTCAGTGTACAGCTTGCCACATGTTTGCATCACTGGAGCAGCCGCTTCTGGGATTATATGTTTGTGGCAAGTGCGAGCATATTGTCTCTTTAGAAACTCGTATTGGGGATCTGGAGGAACGAATTGCAACACTACATGAAATTCAGACACTTGAAAGGGAAATGGATAGGACTGAGCTGGTTGTTAATGGTTCCAGCAGTGGGAATGGGGAGGATTCAGATGAGGAGACTCCAGGATGTAGCTGGGTCACAGTTAGAGGGCGAAGTAAGCGGAAGAGACACGCCAGTTCTGAGCTGGTACACCCCAATAGATTTGCAAGATTAAGTGAAGATGTTGGGGATATCAGTTCAGGGGTGGCAGTGTCAGAGAGGGCCGTGTTGCCTAGTATAGTGAACAGTCCTTTAGCTGTGGAAGAGGAGCATACTATGGTGGGCAGTCCTTCAGTCATGGAAGAGGGGCATACAAGTCAGGGCCAGAGGCAGATGTTGGTGGTAGGAGACTCTATTATAAGGAAGGTTGATAGGGTAATTTGTCATCCAGACCCTTTACATAGAACAGTTTGCTGTCTTCCAGGGGCTCGTGTTAGGCATATTGTGGAGCGTATTGATAGATTGTTAGAGGGATGCGGGTCTGATCCTGCAGTCATGGTGCATATTGGTACTAATGAAGAAATCAGTGGGAGATGGAGAGTCCTAAAAAATGACTTCAGGGAGTTAGGTAGCAAGCTTAAAGCAAGGACCTCCAAAGTAATATTTTCTGAGATATTACCAGTGCCGTGTGTTAACTCAGTAAGGCAGAAGGAGCTAAGGTCTGTTAATTCATGGCTAAAAACATGGTGTAAAAATGAGGGGTTTGACTTTTTAGAACACTGGGCTGATTTTTCACTAGGGTACAAATTGTACAGTAAGGATGGATTGCACCTGAATGACATGGGTGCAGGTGTGTTGGGGGAAAGGATGGTAGCACGTTTAGAGAACCTTTTAAACTAGGCAAAGGGGGGGAGGGTCAATTAGAACAAAATAGAACAGAGAGATCAGTGTCTGAATATGTCACTCCCTTAATATCTCAAGGAAGGGATGATTTAAGAAATGTCACATTAGAAAGTATAGAGGAAAGTACACCAAGTAGCAGCAGAAAGCACATGAAAATTAAATGTATGACAACAAATGCAAGAAGCATGACAGGTAAAATGGGGGAGCTGACGCTCTTAGTTGCAGAAGAGGACTATGATGTTATCAGTATAACTGAAACTTGGTGGGATGATTCACATGACTGGGCAGTTAACTTAGAGGGGTATACATTATTTAGGAGGGACAGGAATAATAAAAGGGGTGGAGGAATCTGCATGTATATTAAACCTGACCTTAAACCTACAATAAGGGAAGATATTTATGATACAAGTGACAATGTAGAGACCCTGTGGGTTGAAATAAAGAGTGGGGGGAAAAATCCTAAAAAAATATTACTAGGAACATGCTACAAGCCTCCCAACATTAGTGACCCGGAGGAAACTCAACTACTTATCCAAATAGGTAAGGCTGCTAATAACAGTGCTGTAATTATGGGAGATTTTAACTACCCTGATATAAACTGGGCCAATGAAACTAGTAATTCAGCTAAGGGGGATAGATTTTTAAATGTTCTCAGGGATAACTTCTTGTCACAATTAATAGAGGAGCCAACTAGGAGTAAAGCTATATTGGATTTAGTGCTATCAAACAATACAGATATAATATCAAACATAGAAGTTAAAGAACATTTGGGTAACAGTGATCATAACATGGTCACATTTGAAATCTCTTTTCATATGCAGTGTTTTAAAGGCTTAACTAAGACTTTTAATTTCAAGAAAGCAAAATTCAACAATTTAAGGAAATCATTAAATAATATAAATTGGGACAATGTATTTTCTAATAAAAATACAGAGGATAAATGGATAATATTTAAAAATTTGTTAAATAAATATACATATCAATACATACCATATGGTTATAAAAATAAAAATAAAAAAACTAAGCCGTTATGGCTAAATAAAAATGTGTTAAAAGAAATTAGGAAAAAACGTAGGGCATTTAAATTATTAAAAGAAAATAGTACAGACTCAGCATACAATATTTATAAGGAATGTAACAAAGCATGCAAAAAAGCAATCAAATTAGCCAAAATTGAAAATGAAAAATTAATTGCCAAGGATTCTAAGTCTAACCCTAAAAGGTTCTTTAAGTACATAAATAGCAAAAAGTCTAAGAAGGATAATATAGGTACATTAAAATGTGTGGAGGGTAGCATGATAAATAATGACAGGGAGAAGGCTGAGGTACTAAACCAGTTTTTTTCTTCAGTTTACACAAGAGAGGAACCATTGAATGATACTTTGGAACAGAATAGAACATGCCAGTCCATACCACTAACTGGGTTTTGTTTAGAGGATATCAGGAAAAAACTAAAAAATATTAAGGTAAATAAAACTCCAGGCCCAGATGGAATACACCCAAGGGTGTTAAGTGAACTTAGCACTGTTATAGACAAACCTTTACTCTTAATTTTTCAAGACTCATTATCCTCAGGCATGGTACCCCAGGATTGGCGTAAAGCTGATGTGGTGCCACTCTTCAAAAAGGGAAGCAGGGATGATCCAGGAAGCTATAGACCAGTTAGTCTGACATCAATAGTGGGGAAGATATTTGAAGGGATTATAAGGGATTATATTGATGAGCATATTCGTGTAAACAAGATTATGAGTTCTAATCAGCATGGCTTTAGGAGAAATAGATCATGTCAAACTAATCTAATTAGATTCTACGAGGAAGTAAGTAAAAATATAGATAAAGGGGAATCAGTTGATGTGATATACTTAGATTTTGCAAAGGCATTTGATACAGTGCCACATGAGAGATTAATGCACAAAATTAAGGGACTGGGAATAGCTGAAAATGTTAGCTCATGGATAAATAACTGGATAAAAGATAGGGAGCAACGAGTAGCAGTAAATGGATCATACTCAGATTGGACAAAGGTAATCAGTGGCGTCCCCCAGGGATCAGTACTGGGCCCTGTTCTTTTTAATATTTTTATAAATGACTTGGAGCAAGGATTAAATAGCGACATCTCTATTTTTGCAGATGATACTAAGTTAAGTAAGGTCATTAGGTCAGAGCAGGATGAACTCTCTTTGCAAAGGGATTTGCTAAAATTAGAACTATGGGCAAGTGAATGGAAAATGAGATTTAATACGGAAAAATGTAAGGTTCTACATTTTGGAAGTAAAAATAAGCAGGCTATGTATTTTTTAAATGGGACAAGACTTAGCCAAACACAGGAGGAAAGGGATTTGGGAGTAGTAATAGATAACAAGCTAAAGATGAGTGCACAATGCAGGGCAGCGGCTTCAAAGGCTAATAAGATACTAGCATGTATTAAAAGAGGCATTGATTCAAGGGAGGAAAGCATAATTCTGTCATTATATAAAGCCCTTGTAAGACCTCACCTTGAGTTTGGAGTGCAGTTCTGGGGACCGATTGCTAAAAAAGATATTGCAGAACTAGAAAAAGTTCAGAGAAGGGCCACAAAGCTAATAAGGGGATTGGAGAAATTAACCTATGAGGAGAGGCTAGCCAAACTGGGTCTGTTCTCTTTAGAAAAAAGGCGCTTGAGAGGTGACATGATTACTTTATATAAATATATTCAAGGCCCATATACAGAGATGGCAGAAGCTCTTTTTATTCCAAGAAAATTGGTTCTGACAAGAGGTCATAATTTAAGGTTGGAGGAAAGGAGATTTAATCTCCTGCAACGGAAACGTTTTTTCACTGTAAGAGCAATAAAATTGTGGAACTCATTACCAAAGGAGGTAGTGAATGCCAATACCATAGATACATTTAAAAATAGTCTGGATAAATTTCTGTATATAAACAAAATTCATGGATATGATTGCTAGTATTAAATGGGTCACATTTTAATGGGGTTATTTAAGCTTAACTGGAGCTTTTTGTAAGTATTTTAGATTTGTATAGGTTGAACTCGATGGACTTCAGTCTTTTTTCAACCTTATCTACTATGTTACTATGTTACTAGATCTCACGGTTGGAAGGTGAACGTAGAAAAGAGTTCCCTGTCTCCGTCAACAAGAGTTCCCTTTTTGGGAACAATAATAGATTCTTTAGAAATGAAGATCTTCCTGACAGAGGTCAGAAAGTCAAAGCTTCTAAACGCTTGTCAAGTTCTTCACTCTATTCTGCAGCCTTCCATAGCTCAGTGCATGGAAGTAGTAGGATTGATGGTTGCAGCAATGGACATAGTTCCTTTTGCTCGAATTCATCTAAGACCATTAAAACTGTGCATGCTCAATCAGTGGAATGGGGATTATGCAGACTTGTCTGCCCAGATTCAAGTATACCAGGTAACCAGAGACTCACTCCGTTGGTGGTTGACTCAGGATCACCTGTCTCAGGGAATGAGTTTCCGCAGACCAGAGTGGGTCATTGTCACGACTCACGCCAGTCTATTAGGCTGGGGCGTGGTCTGGGACTCCCTGAAAGCTCAGGGTCTATGGTCTCGGGAAGAGTCCCTTCTCCCGATAAACATACTGGAACTGAGAGCGATATTCAATGCGCTCCGGGCTTGGCCTCAACTAGCGAAGGCCGGATTAATAAGATTCCAGTCGGACAACATGACGACTGTAGCTTACATCAACCATCAAGGAGGAACAAAGAGTTCCTTGGCGATGAGAGAGGTATCCAAGATCATCAAATGGGCGGAGGATCACTCCTGCCACCTATCTGCAATTCACATCCCAGGAGTAGACAACTGGGAGGCGGATTATTTGAGCCGTCAGACTTTCCATCCGGGGGAGTGGGAACTCCATCCGGAGGTCTTTGCACAGTTAACCCAATTATGGGGCATTCCAGAGATGGATCTGATGGCGTCCCGTCAGAACTTCAAGGTTCTTTGCTACGGGTCCAGATCCAGGGATCCCAAGGCGACTCTAGTGGATGCATTAGTGGTGCCTTGGTCGTTCAACCTAGCTTATGTGTTTCCACCGTTTCCTCTCCTTCCCAGGCTCGTAGCCAGGATCAAACAGGAGAAGGCCTCGGTGATTCTGATAGCTCCTGCGTGGCCATGCAGGACTTGGTATGCAGACATGGTAAATATGTCATCGGCTCCACCATGGAAGCTACCTTTGAGACAGGATCTTCTAGTACAAGGTCCATTCGAACATCCAAATCTAGTTTCTCTGCAGTTGACTGCTTGGAAATTGAACGCTTGATTTTATCCAAGCGTGGATTTTCAAATTCAGTGATAGATACTCTGGTCCAAGCCAGAAAACCTGTGACTAGAAAGATTTACCATAAAATATGGAAAAAATATATCTGTTGGTGTGAATCCAAGGGATTCTCCTGGAGTAAAATTAAAATTCCTAAGATTCTTTCCTTTCTCCAAGAGGGTTTGGATAAAGGGTTGTCAGCGAGTTCTCTAAAGGGACAGATTTCGGCTTTATCTGTCTTGTTACACAAGCGACTGGCAAATGTGCCAGATGTACAAGCTTTTGTACAGGCTTTGGTCAGAATCAAGCCTGTCTACAGACCCATGACTCCTCTTTGGAGTCTAAATTTAGTTTTTTCAGTTCTTCAAGGGGTTCCGTTTGAACCTTTACATTCTGTAGATATCAAGTTACTATCTTGGAAAGTTCTGTTTTTGGTTGCTATTTCTTCTGCTAGAAGAGTTTCTGAATTATCTGCTTTGCAGTGTCATCACCCTATCTGGTGTTCCATTCAGATAAGGTTGTTTTGCGTACTAAGCCTGGTTTTCTTCCAAAAGTTGTTTCCAACAAGAATATTAACCAGGAAATAGTTGTTCCTTCTCTGTGTCCGAATCCAGTTTCAAAGAAGGAACGTTTGTTACACAATTTAGATGTAGTTCGTGCTTTAAAGTTCTATTTAGAAGCAACAAAGGATTTTAGACAAACCTCATCTTTGTTTGTCGTTTACTCTGGTAAGAGGAGAGGACAAAAAGCTACTGCTACCTCTCTTTCTTTCTGGCTGAAAAGCATTATCCGATTGGCTTATGAGACTCCAAGCAGAGAGAAAGGGCGCCTCCTAGTGTAGCCAATATATCACAAATGAGGAGTATATGACAATATACATACTCACAATATAGAAAGGCAGAGATAATGCCTAGGAGAACAATCTGGGAACTTCACAGTGTCCCAGCAAACTGTGCACTTTACTGTGGCTGCTCCTCCCAAAACAGAGTGATGGTCTGTAGAGATAGAGATATAGAGAACAAGAGGGCGACCCCTAGTGCAAATCAATTATGAAGATATAGTGGATGTTAAGTTGTAGTCACAAAGGAATACTCACAAATTGTGTTGCACACTGTAGTGCAAATGGGGCGTACTAGGTATATTACGGTGACCTAGTGCACATGTATACCAAGGCTATGCTGCTGCAGTGAGATGAATGCCCCAGGACAACTGCTGATGAACGTCAGATGAATATAGAGAAGGACTCCAGTATAAAGTTAAAAAAGTTTTAATAAAATATTTAAAAACAAACACAGGTCAAACAATGGATCTGTGTGATTAATGCTACGCGTTTCTAAGCGCTGACCGCGCTTTTTCCTCAGGCTGATAATACTAACAGGACTGGAGACTCCTTATATACTGGTGCACCCTAAATGATGAACAGCTGAACAATTGTTAAACAGGTGCTATACTAATTACATACGTCAGTTCCTAACAACATATCAGAGAGATATAAAGATATTTTCTATAAATTCTAATACTAATGTACAAATTCTATATACATTGTAATGCTAAACAGATTAGTAAAAGACTGAAGCGGTAGATACCTTATATATAGATACAATGTTTATCGTAAATATTGTAAAGCAAAAAAACCCTCTTATCTCAACGTGCTTACACTAATGTGTGATATTCATACTATAAAAAACATATATAATTAACCACATTTTCATTCTATGAATTCATTTTATAATAGACACAGTGAGAAACCAATAAGGGGATATGTCTTGATTCTATAAATGAATAGTTTCAAACTAATAAGAGAGGTGTGTCTGGCTGCACCAATGAAATTGCTCATCTGTAGCCAAAAAAAAAAAAACATTGATAAAATTGAAATATTAGGAACTTATAAATAGAAAAAAATAGTTATGAATACGAGAATGACCTAGACGGAGTGATAAAGATAATGATTGTGTTTGATTGTGAACTATATCATACTATAACTTGCAACGAAGTTCTGGAGTGTAACTAAATATCGCGATATCACTATATATGATGTGATTCTATGGGTGTATTATCTGAATTTTAGGATATAATCTATGACTGTGCAATTGTGGAATATTATGTGATGATATGATGATTTATGTTATATATAAGCATTATGTACAATAGAACTAAACTAAGTGTAAACGTGTCTAAAGTGATATGTAAAGGGAACTATGAGACTATAACTCGATAGATATATATATATGGAAAAAATCCATATTTAAAAAATCACAATATAGTGATATATATATAATATGCAATACATAGAAATTTATTGTGTTATTGAAATGTGTAAGCAATATTTAGGGATATAACTTAAACTAATGTGATATATAATAGACACAGTGAAAAACTAATGAAAGGATATGTCTCAATTCTAAAAGTGAATGGTTTCAACCTAATAGGAGAGGTGTGCCTGGCTGCACCAATAATATTGCTCTGTCTGTAGCCGAAAAAAGATATAATAAAATTGAAATGAATATAAATGCAAAAATAACCTGGATGAAGTGATCAAGATTATATATGTGTTTGATCGTGAACTATATCAATACTATGACTTGCAAAGGAGTGTAACTAAATATCGCGATATCACGATATGTGAAATGTAATTCTATAAATGTATTGTCTGAATTGTAGGATGTAAACTATGACAGTGCAATTATGGAATGTTGTAAGATGGTGTGCTGAAAAATCTTATATATAAGTGTTATGTACAGGAACAGTAGAAATAAACTAAGTGTTAACGTGTCTCAGGTGATGTATAAAAGGAACTATGAGACAATAACTCGAAAGATATATATATGAAAGATATCCATATTAGATAGTCACGATATGGTGATGTATATATAATATGCAATACATAGGAATTTATTGTGTTATTACAAAGTGTATGTGATATGTTGAAATCTAACTTAACTAAATAAATGATAATATTGTCAGTGAAAATAAAAACATATATAAGGAACCCAATGACATATAGGTTATGGTCTGTAATCATATTGGTTTATATGTTGATAATATGCTAACTAGAAACATGGGGCATATGTGTCTGTGTACCTAATTGGGTATTAGGTGGTGTTATTAAGCAAGTGTAAGAGAAAATATATATAAGTGTAAGTGAAAAATGTGAGTGAGTGAGTGTATAGTATATGGTGGTAGGTGTTAAAGGGGAATGGTCTAAAGTAAGTGATATGTGCAATGTGTTAAAAATATATATGTGTATGTGTGTAGATGGGGGTATATGTGTTAATGATGGGAATATATAGACATATGTGTATAAATATGATATATGGAAAAAAATAGTGAAGCGCTATTGGTGAAGTGAATAAATGGATGGATTAAAAAGCAGCAGAGTCTATAACTTCATTGAGACCTTTAGGATATAAAGTTTTGAATTTGTAAATCCAGAATGTTTCCCTCTGGCGTAACTTGGTCATTCTATTCTGATGACTAACTGCGGGGATAGTTTCTAAAGGGGTAATATTCATTACACATTTATTTTTGCCATGTATAGAGAAATGGTGTCTAGAAGTGCTTTATTTGTCAGATCCTTTAAGAATACATCTCAAGTGTTCTGACCATCTCTGTCTGATTTTTCTACAGGTGCGGCCTATATATTGTAGGCCACACAAACATGTTATACAGTAAATTACATAGTTGGAATTACATATTATTCTTTGACTAATCGCAAAAGATTCCCCTGTGCTATTGGAGATAATATTTTTTACACCATTGGTGATGTATCTGCACATATGACATCTACTTGTATTGCATCTAAAAGTTCCTATATTGGACCTCATTGAAGTTGGAGAGCTGTGGTGAGAGGTATTGGACATACGTCTACACATTACAACCTTACTTGGTGCCAACTTCTCCTTTATTGTGGGAGCTCTTTTGAAAGTACATCTAGGTTTTTCTTGTAAGATAGATCTAAATATGGGGTCTCGTTTAAGTAATGGCCAATGTTTTGATAAGATTTTTTTAATTTCTTTATGATTATCATTATATCTAGTTATGAATGAGGATTCATAATTTGAATCTTCTTTGGTCGTGATATTTTTTGCTTTGGGTTTTAATAAATCTTCTCTGTTGAGAGAACGTGCTTTTTGAAAGCCAAATTCTATTAATTCATTAGGGTAATGTTTTTCTTTAAATTTGTTCTTGAGAATAAGGCTTTGTGAGTCATATGTTTTAATATCAGTACAATTACGCCGAATTCTCCGAAACTGACTGTATGGAATATTCGTTTTCCAACTAGTGTAATGATTGCTGTAATAATCTAAAAAATTATTACTATCTACTTTCTTGAAGAAGGTGCATGACTGAACACAATTGTCATTGCCCCACATTAGGGTGACATCTAAAAAATCAATCTTATCTCTTTGGATGTTCCAAGTAAATTGGATGCCCATGTTGTTATTATTGAGTTCGTTTTGAAAAGAGGAAAGAGATTCCAATGATCCCCTCCAAATGAATAACAGATCATCTATGTAACGGCCATAGAAGACCAGATTTTGCTCCCACCTCGCATTATAGATGTAATTGGATTCAAAAGTTCCCATGAATAAATTTGCGAAGCTGGGAGCAAATCTGGTCCCCATGGCCGTTCCTTTAATTTGAAGATAGAAGTTATCTAAAAACTTGAAATAATTATGAGTCAATATGAAGTGTATAAGTTCAAGCAGATAGTTCTTTTGGATATCAGGCATATATGGATCGTCACTAAGGAAACTATCGATAGGCATTAATTCTATACTATGTGTAATATTTGAATATAATGAACTGACGTCACAAGATACCCAAAACAACTGTTGTTCTTTTCTAATGTTAGATAATTTAAGCAAAAGATCTGTAGTGTCTTTGATGTAAGATTTTAATTGACAGACGTACCTTTGAAGAAAAAAATCAATATATAGTGAGAGATTGTCAGTTAGACTATTCATCCCTGCAATGATTGGTCTACCGGGTGGGTTCTGGATTTGCTTATGGATTTTTGGTAAATGGTAATAGTATGGAGTGTTAGGGTTAATAGGAGTTAAAATTTTTCTTTCCTTATTAGTCAAAATACAATGATCATATCCATAGGTAATTAATTTTTTAAGTTCTTTGGTAAATGGATTAGTGGGGTCTATTCCAAGTTTTTTATAATAATCCTTATCCAATAGAATTCTATTTGCTTCCCATATGTAGTCCTCATAGTTCTGTATTACTAAGCCGCCGCCTTTATCCGCCTGGCGAATTATAATCGTATTGTCTTTTGTAAGATTACGCAAAGCCCTTTGTTCATTGGGCCATATATTGCTATTCTTACTATTTTGTGAAGGAAGTTTCTCAAAATCCTCTAGTACCAGATTCTGAAATACATCTAGATAAGCTAGATTTTCTCTGCTTGGATAGAATGATGAGGGGGGGCTAAATCAGTGTGAATTACTCCTTCAAACAGTTGTTCAGAAAGATCTTCAGGGTCTATATAAAGCAATGGCATATTTCTTTGTGCTATCATATTGTCTGTAAGGACAGGGAGGCCTATAGTGTGCTGTGTTTTTAATTTTTTGTTGGCAAAATAGCGCTGGAAAGCTAATTTTCTTGTGTATTTGTTTAAATCAACAAACAGTTCAAACATTTGATGAGAATTGGAGGGGCAAAAACTAAGACCTTTTCCTAAAATTCTAATTTCATCGTTAGACAATGTTCTATCTGATAAATTGAATATCCCTTTACTTAATTGTTGTAACTTCTTTTCCTTGGTGGAAACTCCCCTTCCCCTGTGTCCCCGTTTGTGTGGGTTCTTTTGTTTTTTTCCGGGTTGTTGGTATGGGGTATTTTGACCTTCTCTCCTCCAAAGGGGTGCTAATGGTATGAGTTCTTCTAAAAAAGAAGCAGAATTGTGAGGGGTGGGTGAATTTTGGAAATATATCATTTCTCTATTATGATTAGTATGGTCAATGGGTGTGTTAGAGAAACCAGATATATGTTCTCTATTGGATTTCTGGGGCTGTTGGTTATTTGGATTATCATGGTGAGAACTGGATGGAGGTTTTGGTATATGACACTGTTATGGTAAATCTCAAGAATTTGTGTGTGTATTATATTGTTGTGATGGTTGTTCTTTATAATGGACATAAGTATTTGATCTGTATTGATCTCTTTGATTATGTTGATATCTGTAATCTTGTTCTATAAGAGGAGAATATCTATTGTGAGTGGAAATATAGGATCTTTCGTGGTTTCTATTGGATCCATAGGCATTAGGTGACTCGTGAGTATAGTGTGATCTATATCCTGAATTTGGAAATCTTTGTCTGTTAAATTGATTTACATTTTTATTTTTATTATTATATGAAACTTTAGTCCAGGTTGATTCTTTAGATTCTTTAGGTTCATTATTGTCTATCTTATTATATGTGTAAACTGTGCCTTTAATATAGTCACCCTCATCTCTCTCCTTTTTCTTATTCTTTCTCAAAATGATTTCATCTTGATAATCATCTGTAGCTTTAATAGTTCTCTCATTTAGAGAATGATATTCTGAATGATCTCTATATTGTTCTAAAAGTTTCTGTGTATTTTCAATTTTTGTTGCTATTTCCTCAACTAATTTCTCTCTATGGGTAAGAAGGATATCGATAAGGTTAAATGAGCAATTGTCTAAAGCTGAAAACCACTTAGCCAGTAGTGTCTCATCTTCCTTAAATGAACAATTCTTTAGAATTCTGAGACCACGTGGGATCTGTTTTCTATCTCTGTATTGTTTGAGTGAGTCTAGATCCCACCAGTGTCTATGCTCTGTTTTGAGGTATTCCTCTAGTTGTGAAAAGAGTTGTTTAATTGATAAAACAGTGGTGGGATCTGAACTCAAAGGATGGGAATTGGGCTGATGTACAGACCTCTTGTTAGCCCTTTCAGTGGCAGACAACATGATTCACAATATTTGTGCAATATATAAATACTGTACAAGTGCCAAATCTTATAATACTGTAAATAAAAAAATAATAATAATATTAATTAAAATAAAATCATCAACATAAAAGTGAATGATAATAAAAAAATGAATATATATAAATATATAGAAAAGTAATAATAATAAAGCACCCAAACCCCATATTTAGATCTATCTTACAAGAAAAACCTAGATGTACTTTCAAAAGAGCTCCCACAATAAAGGAGAAGTTGGCACCAAGTAAGGTTGTAATGTGTAGACGTATGTCCAATACCTCTCACCACAGCTCTCCAACTTCAATGAGGTCCAATATAGGAACTTTTAGATGCAATACAAGTAGATGTCATATGTGCAGATACATCACCAATGGTGTAAAAAATATTATCACCAATAGCACAGGGAAATCTTTTGCGATTAGTCAAAGAATAACGTAATTCCAACTATGTAATTTACTGTATAACATGTTTGTGTGGCCTACAATATATAAGCCACACCTGTAGAAAAATCAGACAGAGATGGTCAGAACACTTGAGATGTATTCTTAAAGGATCTGACAAATACAGCACTTCTAGACACCATTTCTCTATACATGGCAAAAATAAATGTGTAATGAATATTACCCCTTTAGAAACTATCCCTGCAGTTAGTCATCAGAATAGAATGACCAAGTTACGCCAGAGGGAAACATTCTGGATTTACAAATTCAAAACTTTATATCCTGAAGGTCTCAATAAAGTTATAGACTCTGCTGCTTTTTAATCCATCCATTTATTCACTTCACCAATAGCGCTTCACTATTTTTTTCCATATATCATATTTATACACATATGTCTATATATTCCCATCATTAACACATATACCCCCATCTACACACATACACATATATATTTTTAACACATTGCACATATCACTTACTTTAGACCATTCCCCTTTAACACCTACCACCATATACTATACACTCACTCACTCACATTTTTCACTTACACTTTTATATATTTTCTCTTACACTTGCTTAATAACACCACCTAATACCCAATTAGGTACACAGACACATATGCCCCATGTTTCTAGTTAGCATATTATCAACATATAAACCAATATGATTACAGACCATAACCTATATGTCATTGGGTTCCTTATATATGTTTTTATTTTCACTGACAATATTATCATTTATTTAGTTAAGTTAGATTTCAACATATCACATACACTTTGTAATAACACAATAAATTCCTATGTATTGCATATTATATATACATCACCATATCGTGACTATCTAATATGGATATCTTTCATATATATATCTTTCGAGTTATTGTCTCATAGTTCCTTTTACACATCACCTGAGACACGTTAACACTTAGTTTATTTCTACTGTTCCTGTACATAACACTTATATATAAAAATTTTCAGCACACCATCTTACAACATTCCATAATTGCACTGTCATAGTTTACATCCTACAATTCAGACAATACATTTATAGAATTACATTTCACATATCGTGATATCGCGATATTTAGTTACACTCCTTTGCAAGTCATAGTATTGATATAGTTCACGATCAAACACATATATAATCTTGATCACTTCATCCAGGTTATTTTTGCATTTATATTCATTTCAATTTTATTATATATATATTATATATATTTTCGGCTACAGACAGAGCAATATTATTGGTGCAGCCAGACACACCTCTCCTATTAGGTTGAAACCATTAACTTTTAGAATCGAGACATATCCTTTCATTAGTTTTTCACTGTGTCTATTATATATCACATTAGTTTAAGTTATATCCCTAAATATTGCTTACACATTTCAATAACACAATAAATTTCTATGTATTTCATATTATATATATATCACTATATTGTGATTTTTTAAATATGGATTTTTTCCATATATATATCTATCGATTCAGTCTTTTACTAATCTGTTTAGCATTATAATGTATATAGAATTTGTACATTAGTATTAGAATTTTTAGAAAATATCTTTATATCTCTCTGATATGTTGTTAGGAACTGACGTATGTAATTAGTATAGCACCTGTTTAACGATTGTTCAGCTGTTCATCATTTAGGGTGCACCAGTATATAAGAAGGAGTCTCCAGTCCTGTTAGTATTATCAGCCTGAGGAAAAAGCGCGGTCAGCGCTTAGAAACGCGTAGCATTAATCACACAGATCCATTGTTTGACCTGTGTTTGTTTTTAAATATTTTATTAAAACTTTTTTAACTTTATACTGGAGTCCTTCTCTATATTCATCTGACGTTCATCAGCAGTTGTCCTTGGTATACATGTGCACTAGGTCACCGTAATATACCTAGTACGCCCCATTTGCACTACAGTGTGCAACACAATTTGTAAGTATTCCTTTGTGACTACAACTTAACATCCACTATATCTTCATAATTGATTTGCACTAGGGGTCGCCCTCTTGTTCTCTATATCTCTATATGGCTTATGAGACTGCTGGACAGCAGCCTCCTGAACGAATCACAGCTCACTCTACTAGGGCTGTGGCTTCCACATGGGCCTTCAAGAATGAGGCTTCTGTTGATCAGATATGTAAGGCAGCGACTTGGTCTTCTCTGCACACTTTTGCCAAATTCTACAAATTTGATACTTATGCTTCTTCGGAGGCTATTTTTGGGAGAAAGGTTTTGCAAGCCGTGGTGCCTTCCGTTTAGGTAACCTGATTTGCTCCCTCCCTTCATCCGTGTCCTAAAGCTTTGGTATTGGTTCCCACAAGTAATGGATGACGCCGTGGACCGGACACACCAATGTTGGAGAAAACAGAATTTATGCTTACCTGATAAATTACTTTCTCCAACGGTGTGTCCGGTCCACGGCCCGCCCTGGTTTTTTAATCAGGTTTGAAAAATTTCTTTCTCTATACACTACAGTCACCACGGCACCCTATAGTTTCTCCTTTTTTTCTCCTAACCGTCGGCCGAATGACTGGGGGGCGGAGCCTGAGGAGGGGCTATATGGACAGCTTTTGCTGTGCTCTTTGCCATTTCCTGTTGGGGAAGAGAATATTCCCACAAGTAATGGATGACGCCGTGGACCGGACACAACGTTGGAGAAAGTAATTTATCAGGTAAGCATAAATTCTGTTCTATGGTGCTGTACTCCAACTACTTACCTTCTATATATATATATATATATATATATATATATATATATATATATATATATATATATATATACAAACACGAAAGGGAACTGCACTCTCATACCGGACTGGGTACACATCCCATGACCCTGCAACATGCTCAGCCCTGGGTGCCACTGGCACTCACAGGAAGCTGTGCTGTCCCCAGAGCCACAAGCAGTTAACCCCAGACAGGTTTGGGTGCAAGAACCATAGGGAAAATTACAAAACAAATTAATACAACACACAGAGAAAACCCAGCACTCACTTACAAGCTCTCAGCTAAGATTTAAAAGCAAAAATGGAAAGGTTAGTCACCGCATCTGGCCAAATGAGACAAGCTCAGGTACCACGTCAAGGTCCTTTCCAATACCTGAGACCCTAAAACAGCCACACAATGCAAGCTTTCAAATCCAAACAAACTGAAAACAAGGGAAGGGTGCACAGGAATATGTAACCACCCTAGACATATACAAAACACGAAAGGGAACTGCACTCTCATACCGGACCGGGTACACATCCCATGACCCTGCAACATGCTCAGCCATGGGTGCCACTGGCACTCACAGGAAGCTGTGCTGTCCCCAGAGCCACAAGCAGTTAACCCCAGACAGGTCTGGGTGCAAGAACCATAGGGAAAATTACAAAACAAATTAATACAACACACAGAGAAAACCCAGCACTCACTTACAAGCTCTCAGCTAAGATTTAAAAGCAAAAATGGAAAGGTTAGTCACCGCATCTGGCCAAATGGGACAAGCTCAGGTACCACGTCAAGGTCCTTTCCAATACCTGAGACCCTAAAACAGCCACACGTGTTTTGTATATGTCTAGGGTGGTTACATATTCCTGTGCACCCTTCCCTTGTTTTCAGTTTGTTTGGATTTGAAAGCTTGCATTGTGTGGCTGTTTTAGGGTCTCAGGTATTGGAAAGGACCTTGACGTGGTACCTGAGCTTGTCCCATTTGGCCAGATGCGGTGACTAACCTTTCCATTTTTGCTTTTAAATCTTAGCTGAGAGCTTGTAAGTGAGTGCTGGGTTTTCTCTGTGTGTTATATATATATATATATATATATATATATATATATATATATATATATATAGGATATAAAACGTCTACACACCGATGTTAAAATGTCAGGTTTCTGTGATGTAAAAAAAATGAGAAAATAAATAATTTCAGAACTTTTTTCACCTTTAATGTGACCTATAAGCTGTACAACTCAATTGAAAACAAACTGAAATCTTTTAGGTAGAGGGAAGAAAAAATATAAAAATAATATGGTTGCATATACTTTTGCTGAAGCACCTTTTGATTTTATTACAGCACTCAGTCTTTTTGGGTATGAGTCTATGATGCATGGCACATTTGCCCACTCTTCTTTGCAAAAACACTCCAAATCTGTCAGATTGCGAGGGCATCTCCTGTGCACAGCCCTCCTCAGATCACCCCACAGATTTTCAATTGGATTCAGGTCTGGGCTCTGGCTGGGCCATTCCAAAACTTTAATCTTCTCTAGTGAAGCCATTCCTTTGTTGATTTGGATGTATGCTTTGGGTCGTTGTCATGCTGAAAGATGAGTTCCTCTTCATGTTCAGCTTTCTAGCAGAAGCCTGAAGGTTTTGTGCCAATATTGACTGGTATTTGGAACTGTTCATAATTCCCTCTAGCTTAACTAAGGCCCCAGTTCCAGCTGAAGAAAAACAGCCCCAAACCATGATGCTGCCACCACCATGCTTCACTGTGGGCATGGTGTTCTTTTGGTGATGTGCAGTTTTGTTTTTGCGCCAAACATATCTTTTGGAATTATGGCCAAAAAGTTCAACCTTGGTTTCATCAGACCATAACATCTTTTCCCATATGCTTTTGGGAGACTTCAGATGTGTTTTTGCAAAATGTAGCTTGGCTTGGATGTTTTTCTTCGTAAGAAAAGGCTTTCGTCTTGCCACTCTACCCCATAGCCCAGACATATGAAGAATACGTGAGATTGTTGTCACATGTACCACACAGCTAGTACTTGCCAGATATTCCTGCAGCTCCTTTAATGTTGCTGTAGGCCTCTTGGTAGCCTCCCAGACCAGTTTTCTTCTCGTCTTTTCATCAATTTTGGAGGGACGTCCAGTTCTTGGTAATGTCACTGTTGTGCCATATTTTCTCCACTTGATGATGACTCTTCACTGTGTTCCATGGTATATCTAATGCCTTGGAAATTATTTTGTACCCTTCTCCTGACTGATACCTTTTAACAATGAGATCCCTCAGATGCTTTGGAAGCTCTCTGTGGACCATGGTTTTTTGCTGTGGGATGCGACTAAGAAAATTTCAGGAAAGACCACCTAGAGCAGATGAACTTTATTTGGGGTTAATCAGAGGCACTTTAAATGATGGCAGGTGTATGCTGACTCCTATTTAACATGATTTTGAATGTGATTGCTTAATTCTGAACACAGCTACATCCCCAGTTATAAGAGTGTGCACACATATGCAACCACATTATTTTCGTTTTTTATGTTTTCTTCCCTCCACCTAAAAGATGTCAGTTTGTTTTTCAATTGAGTTGTACAGTTTATAGGTCACATTAAAGGTGGAAAAAGTTCTGAAATGATTTATCTTTGTCTCGTTTTTTTACATTACAGAAACCTGACATTTTAACAGGCGTGTGTAGACCTTTTATATCCACTGTATATATACAGTCATAGGATAATACCCATGGATGGCATCCGTTCTTCCGGGATATTCACAGAGCAGGCACAGACAGGAATTTTTCAACTGCTTTTAATAGTCCAGAAAAAATAACAATAAAGTGCGCTACTAAAATCCCCAAATGTATGTGTGATGAGAGCAGGATGTGATGTCACTAGCTTGTGGGCGGGGCTTAGGTCCGGTGTCTGTGTCGCAGTTAGTTTAGTACAATCAATCTGTCTGGATGTGTATTGCTATGCTCTGTAATAAAATAGAGTTGTACCATCATTGCTGTGTCCTACATATGTCCTGCATCTCATGACATGGTGTCAGAAGTTCTGGACTGCGCTTCTGTTCCTGATCGATTGCAATGTCAAAGTTTACCCCACCTGAGCCTTTTGACTTTTCTCAGCCTGCAGCTTGGCCCACATGGCGTCAGCGGTTTCAGCGCTTCAGGATTGCATCCAAACTGAACAAGGAGAGTGGTGAAGTACAAGTTAATTCTCTTTTATACTCCATGGGGAAAGATGTAGAGCCAGTGTTCAATGCTTTTACTTTTCAAGAAGGGGAAGAAGTTAACTTTGATATAGTTATGGATAAACTCAGTGCCCACTTTGTGCCCAAAAGAAATGTGATTCATGAGAGAGCTTGTTTTCACAAACGTAATCAGCGTGTGGGAGAATCTGTGGAGTCATTTGTGCGCAGCCTGTATGAATTAGCTGAATTCTGTGAGTTTGGTGTTGCTAAAGAAGAGCAAATCAGAGACAGAATAGTTATTGGAATTGCAGATGCTGAAGTCTCCCTGAAGCTGCAGTTAGAGCCTGATTTAACGTTAGAAGGGGCTATTAGGATGGCCCGCCAGAGTGAACTGGTGAAAAAGCAAAGTGCTGATCTGAGGTCTGAGAGTATTGTGGATGAAGTGCAACAGTCTAGAAAAATTACTAGTGAAAGGCACAGTGTGAGCGGTAGATCAAAAGTACTGGAAAGGCCTAGAAGTGGATGGGCGCAACATGGCCGATGCACACGGTGCTACCGGGCTCATGATCAGAGTGCCATATGCCCGGCCAGAGATAAAAGATGCAGAAAATGTAACAGAATAGGCCATTTTGAAGTGGTGTGTAAAACTGAATACATTAAGGAGATGCAGGTGGACAGTGACCAGGAGGGTCAGGAAGTGTCTTTTGTGGGGTCTGTTGTGGAACGGACAAGCTCAGAGGAAGATTGGAAAGTTACTTTTACTGTAATGGGAGCCAATGTTGATTTTAAGATTGACACAGGAGCTGATATCACTGTAATGTCTTTTGCTGAATTTATGAAACTGCCTCGACAGCCCCAGCTGGCGAAGGTTACGACAAACGTCCATAGTCCTGGTGGCCGCATTGATTGTGTGGGGAAATTTCTCGCCAGCTGTGAGTACAAACAGAGAAAGTTCACCATGTGGGTGCATGTGATCCGAGGTCAGTGTGTTAACAGTTTATTGAGCAGAAAAGCAGCCTGTGATTTGGGCCTCGTGGCCAGAGTGAATGAGGTCTCTGAAGAGATGTTTGGCGAGTTGGGCCTACTGAACTGCAAACCTGTCCGTATAGCACTTAAAAGTGATGCAGTCCCATACAGTATTTCTACTCCTCGTAGAATTCCGTTCCCGCTCATGCCTCAAGTGGAGAAAGAGCTCATGCGCATGAAGTCTATGGGGGTTATTGAAGAGGTTGTTGAAGCAACTGATTGGTGTGCCCCCATTGTTCCAGTTGCAAAGAAAAATGGGAAGGTGCGCATCTGTGTGGACCTGAAAAGGTTGAATGAGGCAGTGAATAGGGAGAGATTTGTGCTGCCGACGTTGGAAGATATAGCCCCGAAGTTGGCTGGGGCGAAGTTCTTTTCCACATTAGACGCTTCTAGCGGCTTTTGGCAGATCCCCCTGGATCCAAAGTGCCGCAAACTGACTACCTTTATCTCTCCGGTAGGTCGGTTCTGCTTCTGCAGACTTCCCTTTGGGATATCCTCCGCTCCTGAGATCTTTCAAAGGGAAATGAGTTCTCTCCTGAGTGGCCACGTGGGCACAGCAGTCGTCATGGACGACATTCTAGTGTATGGGTCTACAGTGGAGGAGCATGATCAGCGTTTGAGTTGTGTGCTGCAGGCTATCAAAGAGTCTGGGCTGAAGCTGAATAAAGAAAAATGTCATTTTAGGAAAACTGAATTATGCTACTTTGGGCATATCATCAACGGGGATGGCATCAAGCCGGACCCCGAGAAAATTCGGGCTATCGAACAGATGAAAAGCCCTTCTGATGTACATGAGCTGAGACAGATATTGGGCCTTGTAAATTACGTGGGCAAGTTTCTTCCAGATTTATCTACAGTTTTGCACCCTATCACAGAGTTGCTTAAGAAAGATGTTGCCTGGGTCTGGGGACCCTCACAAGAAAAAGCGTTCCTGCATGCTAAGTCCCTGCTGGGGTCTGCCCCAGTGCTGGGGTTCTACGACCCTTCAAAAAAGACTGTGGTTAGTGCTGATGCAAGCAGTTATGGGTTGGGGGCTGCACTCCTGCAGCTGAATGACAACAAACTACAGCCCATCGCCTACTGTTCCCGCACACTGACGGCTGCAGAGTCAAAATACGCTCAAATTGAGAAAGAGTGCCTGGCTGCAGTTTGGGCCTGTGAGTGCTTTCAGCGTTATCTAGTGGGTTTGGAGAAATTTAGTCTGGAAACTGACCACAAACCGCTAGTCCCTCTTATCAATTCTTATGACATCGACAAAACACCCTTGAGATGCCAGAGACTTTTAATGAGACTACTCAGGTTCAATGTTCAGGCAGTGCATGTGCCGGGGAAGCAGCTGGTTGTGGCAGATACGCTGTCCAGGCTCCCGCTGGCTGCTGCTGAAGAATCCTCCACAGAGTCGGATGTAAAAGTGTATGTTGATTCAGTTCTGGCCTCTAAGTCCATTTCTGCAAGGAAACTGGAAGAGATAAAGAAAGAGACATATTTGGACACAGATCTGCAAGAAGTTATAAGGTACATAAGAGATGGCTGGCCCGAGAGCCGGGCAGCCTGGATGTCTTTAAATGCTTACCAGCCAGAGAGGTTGCAGCTCACGGAGCTGGAGGGGTTGGTGCTGTTCCAAGACCGTATTGTAATTCCTGTCAGCATGAGGAAGGAGATGTTAAACAGGATTCACGATGGCCACTTAGGCATTACAAAGTGCAGAGAAAGAGCAGCTACAGCTGTGTGGTGGCCTGGGATCAGCTCCGACATTGCAAATCACGTGTCTAAATGTGCCTTTTGCCGGGAACGCCGGCCTACTCAGAGAAGGGAGCCCTTAATGTCTACTCCGCTGCCTGCGGGGCCGTGGCAGAAAATAGCTGCTGATTTGTGCGAACTGCACGGGAAAAAGTTTCTTGTTGTTATCGACTACTATTCCAGGTATTTGGAAATAGCACCCCTGAATGATATCACAAGTCAGGCCGTTATCATTCGCCTGAAGAGCCTGTTCGCCCGCTGGGGCATTCCAATGGAGCTGGTGAGTGATAATGGCATGCAGTTCGCTTCTACAGAGTTCAGTGCTTTCAGCAGGGAATATGATTTTGTACATTCCACGTCAAGTCCACATTATCCGCAGGCCAACGGAATGGCTGAAAGGGCAGTTCAAACAACAAAATTCATTCTAAAGCAGTCTGAACCGTACCTAGCCCTCTTGTCATACAGGGCGACGCCCATTCAAGCCACCGGGTTTAGCCCGGCACAGCTGATGCTAGGACGCCAGATTCGCACCACTTTACCCTCAGTGGGTGTCTTCAAGCCGCCTGGCCCTGTTCCTCGGGACGAAGTCCTTAGGAGGGATGATGAGGCCAAAAAGGGTTATCGTTTCTTCTACGACAGGAGACATTCTGTCAGGCCTTTACAGGAACTGAAAGCGGGCCAAAGTGTCAGAATTAAACTGGATGATGAGAAGAAATGGAAGACGCCTGCTACGGTAGTGGGCCGCTCTCCAGAACCAAGGTCTTACACAGTCCTTACAGAGGGAGGGACGGTTACACGCCGTAACCGAAGACATCTTCAGCCTGTACCTGAGAGTCTGGAACCGGATACCTCAGTACCACCGCCGGTGGGATCCCCTGTTCTAAGAGAGGTGCCTTCCCCTCAGCAAGATCATAGCGGGGATATATCTTTGCCTCCAGCAGACTCTTGTTCACCATCTTCTGTATCAGAGGACAGTTCATGCAAAGTTACATCAAGCGGAAGAGTGGTGAAACTTCCGGCCCGATACAGGGACTGACTTTAGCTAGAACAGTGACCGGAAGTATGGGCAGAATAATCCCATGGTCACTGTGGACTAGGGTAGTCTACCCCGATGTCCAAGTCAGGATGTAATTTATTTGTTCATGTTTTCTAATCTATCTGTTTTTATAATGTTCAAAAACAAAATGTTGTTGTATACCCTGTTGGTGTACCTTGTTATTTAATATATGCGAATGTATGCTTTGCCTTTGAAAAAGGGGAAGATGTGATGAGAGCAGGATGTGATGTCACTAGCTTGTGGGCGGGGCTTAGGTCCGGTGTCTGTGTCGCAGTTAGTTTAGTACAATCAACCTGTCTGGATGTGTATTGCTATGCTCTGTAATAAAATAGAGTTGTACCATCATTGCTGTGTCCTACATATGTCCTGCATCTCATGACAGTATGTGCTCATAATCAGCCCTCATTAACAGATATATGCCTAATACATATGGTATGTTTAACGACAATCCTTATAACATTAACATGCTTGGTGGTTAATACACAATATGCTTCGTATTCAAACCGGGCAGCCAGTAAGTCCCAAATAGACAGTATAATCAGAGTTGCAGCTCCTCCATAAAAATTCCCATCACATACTGTTCAAAATGGTCACTATACAAAAACGGGAAGACAGAGAAGCGCAAACACGCATCTGAGTGCAGACAATAGGTGAAATTTATTAAATAGCCCCTTCCAAAGAGTGCTACTTACAAGATAAAAACATGTACCGTTCACATAAGTTGTATACAACTATGTTGCTTGCTTCAGCGTCTGACGTGTGACTGAACCACCTCCTTCTGGATGCTCCCAGCTGATTGAATCGTCAGAATGTTTTGCACGTAGAATATCTGACAGCTTGTCTGACCTTTTCAGTGTGTGGAAATCACCAATCAATAGAGGTGATATAGGAAGCCAGGCTGAGTGTATTAAGTTCGTATGTCACAGTAGAAGGTGAATAACAATTAAATGCAAACTTAAAATAAAGCACAGTTTCTCAGCTCATCCAACTATTCACACAATTGTGAAATTGGTAGCCTCACAGAAACCTTCTTAAAAGACTAAAAACTCGACGTACGTTTTGTGTCTATACTTGACACTTTTTCAAGAGTATACAGCCTTATGGGAAATGCTCCTTAAATAGGCTAGAAAACACACATGTGAGATGTTAACCCTTTAGTACACAGGTTGAAACATTTTCTGCATTTTAATACATGTGTGGGTTTTAGACTATTCTAGTATCCATGTATACATTCATACCATAAATAAAAAGTATACAGACATAATAAAAACTTATATAAAAGTAAAAACATTTTGAAAGAGAGTATCTTTAAAAAAACTTATCCACATTTTAAAATGTTACTAAATGAGTTAAACCGAACAATTGCGCCAACATTATCTATTGCTTTTAATAGTCAAGCAACGGCCAAACACCAAACGTGTCGTCTCTCACAGGAGACTTTATCAATGGAAGTCACAACAGACATGGGTATTCTCCTATGACTGTGTATAACTATTATTCGGTGGAGCACCAGGTGGCTGAATAATTGGAGTATGCCGTTTCCTTGCAGCTTTGTGTATATATATATATATATTTGTGTGTATGTGTATATATATATATATATTTGTGTGTATGTGTATATATATATATATTTGTGTGTATGTGTATATATATATATATATTTGTGTGTATGTGTATATATATATATATTTGTGTGTATGTGTATATATATATATATATTTGTGTGTATGTGTATATATATATATATTTGTGTGTATGTGTATATATATATATATTTGTGTGTATGTGTATATATATATATATTTGTGTGTATGTGTATATATATATATATATTTGTGTGTATGTGTATATATATATATATTTGTGTGTATGTGTATATATATATATATTTGTGTGTATGTGTATATATATATATATTTGTGTGTATGTGTATATATATATATATTTGTGTGTATGTGTATATATATATATATTTGTGTGTATGTGTATATATATATATATATATTTGTGTGTATGTGTATATATATATATATTTGTGTGTATGTGTATATATATATATATTTGTGTGTATGTGTATATATATATATATATATATTTGTGTGTATGTGTATATATATATATATTTGTGTGTATGTGTATATATATATATATATATATACACAAGTATATATATATATATATATATACAAGAATAGGATTTTATATTGTATTAAACATATTTTATCAAATTTAAAAAATCTCTGTGGTTGAATTAAATAACCATAGATATGTCCTTTTGTCTTTATGAATTGGGACCTTTGGTGTCTGCTAATGACTCATTTTGTACAAGGTAATGCATTTTCATGGTTGTTAGTCTGATATACTTTATTTGATTGCTTGTGTTTCCATAAGGAAGAGCAGCCACTTTATACATATGTAGATTAGAAACAGTGGTATGCTATTTTCATGAAACTATTGCAGGGTCTTATGTTTTGGACATGAAATATTGTACGCAATAAAGGGCTAGATTACAAGTGGAGCACTAAATTACCGCGTCCCCGCAAACGGGCAAAATTGTTTTTACATTGCAGTCTGTGGGAACTGTGTGTTCCCTGTAAATATATATGCATATGCTTATATACACATATACTTATGCGTTAATATGTGCAAATACCCATTGGAGCTCGTGTTCGCATTGCTAACTATTTGTAATACCAGCACACTTTAGCGTGCAATGGCATTACACAGTGGAACGCAAATATCACTTTCATGAAAGTGATATTTAGAGCTCTACTTGTAATCAGGCCAAAAATATGTATAATATGATTTCACTCTTTTGTTCTAAAAATATAACAAGGAAATCTCCTTGTAAAATAAATATTATTTTCCTTTTATTGCTACTTAAAGGACCACTAAATACAGTAGAATTGCATAATTAACGAGTGCATAATAAAAAGATAATACAATAACATTTACTCTGAATTTCACAAAAGCAGTAGATTTTTTTTCTAGCAAATTTATTTCTTCTGTTAAGTGTGATCAGTCCACGGGTCATCATTACTTCTGGGATATTAACTCCTCCCCAAAAGGAAGTGCAAGAGGATTCACCCAGCAGAGCTGCATATAGCTCCTCCCCTCTACGTCACTCCCAGTCATTCTCTTGCACCCAACGACTAGATAGGAGGTGTGAGAGGACTATGGTGATTATACTTAGTTTTATATTTTAAAATAGCACCGGAGTGTGTTATTACCTCTCTGGCAGAGTTTGAAGAAGAATCTACCAGAGTTTTTGCTATGATTTTAGCCGGAGTAGTTAAGATCATATTGCTGTTTCTCGGCCATCTGAGGAGAGGTAAACTTCAGATCAGGGGACAGCGGGCAGATGAATCTGCATAGAGGTATGTAGCAGCTTTTATTTTCTGACAATGGAATTGATGAGAAAATCCTGCCATACCGATATAATGTCATGTATGTATACTTTACACTTCAGTATTCTGGGGAATGGTACTTCACTAGAATTACACTGTAAGAAGTACATAAAACTGTTTATTAACTAGAAATTATGTTTAACGTTTTTGCTGGAATGTAAAATCGTTTTCATTTGCTGAGGTACTGAGTGAATAAATGTTTGGGCACCATTTTTCCACTTGGCAGTTGCTTAATCTTTTTCTGTCAGTTTCTGTTCTCTCTCACTGCTGTGTTTGAGGGGGAGGGGCCGTTTTTTGGCGCTTTTTCTATGCATCAGTTATTTCAGTCAGCAGCTCATTGTATTTCCTGCATGATCCGGTTCATCTCTACAGAACTCAGGGGTCTTCAAACTTATTTTGAGGGAGGTAATTTCTCTCAGCAGAGCTGTGAGAATTATAGTTGACTGTGATAAAAAACGTTTATTCTGTAATTGTTTCCTGCTTTCAGAATTTGTTATCTTTGCTATTGGGATTAAACCTTTGCTAAAGTTGTGTTGTTTACAAGGATTGAGGCTATAACTGTTTCAATTTATTAATTTTCAACTGTCATAGATTTTCTGTGCTTCTTAAAGGCACAGTACGTCTTTAATATTATTCTAATTGAATTGTATTCCAAGTTGCAAGTTTATTTGCTAGTGTGTTAAACATGTCTGATTCAGAGGAAGATACCTGTGTCATTTGTTGCAATGCCAAAGTGGAGCCCAATAGAAATTTATGTACTAACTGTATTGATGCTACTTTAAATAAAAGTCAATCTGTACAAATTGAACAAATTTCACCAAACAACGAGGGGAGAGTTATGCCGACTAACTCGCCTCACGTGCCAGTACCTGCATCTCCCGCTCGGGAGGTGCGTGATATTGTAGCGCCGAGTACATCTGGCCGGCCATTACAAATCACATTACAGGATATGGCTTCTGTTATGACTGAAGTTTTGGCTAAATTACCAGAACTAAGAGGTAAGCGTGATCACTCTGGGGTGAGAACAGAGTGCGCTGATAATATTAGGGCCATGTCAGACACTGCGTCACAGGTTGCAGAACATGAGGACGGAGAACTTCATTCTGTGGGTGACGGTTCTGATCCAAACAGACTGGATTCAGATATTTCAAATTTTAAATTTAAACTGGAAAACCTCCGTGTATTACTAGGGGAGGTGTTAGCGGCTCTGAATGATTGTAACACAGTTGCAATACCAGAGAAAATGTGTAGGTTGGATAAATATTTTGCGGTACCGACGAGTACTGACGTTTTTCCTATACCTAAGAGACTTACTGAAATTGTTACTAAGGAGTGGGATAGACCAGGTGTGCCATTCTCACCCCCTCCGATATTTAGAAAAATGTTTCCAATAGACGCCACCACACGGGACTTATGGCAAACGGTCCCTAAGGTAGAGGGAGCAGTTTCTACTTTAGCTAAGCGTACCACTATCCCGGTGGAGGATAGCTGTGCTTTTTCAGATCCAATGGATAAAAAATTAGAGGGTTACCTTAAGAAAATGTTTGTTCAACAAGGTTTTATATTGCAACCCCTTGCATGCATTGCGCCGATCACGGCTGCAGCGGCGTTCTGGATTGAGTCTCTGGAAGAGAACATTAGTTCAGCTACTCTGGACGACATTACGGACAGGCTTAGAGTCCTTAAACTAGCTAATTCATTCATTTCAGAGGCCGTAGTACATCTAACTAAACTTACGGCAAAGAATTCAGGATTCGCCATTCAGGCACGCAGGGCGCTGTGGCTAAAATCCTGGTCAGCTGATGTTACTTCTAAGTCTAAATTGCTTAATATACCTTTCAAAGGGCAGACCTTATTCGGGCCCGGGTTGAAAGAGATTATCGCTGACATTACAGGAGGTAAAGGCCATGCCCTGCCTCAGGACAAAGCCAAAGCTAAGACTAGACAGTCTAATTTTCGTTCCTTTCGTAATTTCAAAGCAGGAGCAGCATCAACTTCCTCTACACCAAAACAGGAAGGAGCTGTTGCTCGCTACAGACAAGGCTGGAAACCTAACCAGTCCTGGAACAAGGGCAAGCAGACCAGGAAACCTGCTGCTGCCCCTAAAACAGCATGAATTGAGGGCCCCCGATCCGGGATCGGATCTAGTGGGGGGCAGACTTTCTCTCTTCGCCCAGGCTTGGGCAAGAGATGTCCAGGATCCCTGGGCACTAGAAATAATATCTCAGGGATACCTTCTGGACTTCAAATACTCTCCTCCAGGAGAGAGATTTCATCTGTCAAGGTTGTCAACAATCCAGACAAAGAAAGAAGCGTTTCTACGCTGCGTACAAGAGCTCTTGTTAATGGGAGTAATCCATCCAGTTCCACGATCGGAACAGGGACAGGGGTTTTACTCAAATCTGTTTGTGGTTCCCAAAAAAGAGGGAACTTTCAGACCAATCCTGGACTTAAAGATCCTAAACAAATTCCTAAGAGTTCCATCGTTCAAGATGGAGACTATTCGGACAATTTTACCTATGATCCAAGAGGGTCAGTACATGACCACTGTAGATTTAAAGGATGCTTACCTTCACATACCGATTCACAAAGATCATTACCGGTACCTAAGGTTTGCCTTCCTAGACAGGCATTACCAGTTTGTGGCTCTTCCATTCGGATTGGCTACAGCTCCAAGAATCTTCACAAAGGTTCTGGGTGCTCTTCTGGCGGTACTAAGACCGCGGGGAATCTCGGTAGCTCCATACCTAGACGACATTCTGATTCAAGCTTCAAGCTTTCAAACTGCCAAGTCTCATACAGAGTTAGTACTGGCATTTCTAAGGTCACATGGATGGAAGGTGAACGAAAAGAAAAGTTCACTCGTTCCACTCACAAGAGTTCCCTTCCTGGGGACTCTTATAGATTCTGTAAAAATGAAGATTTACCTGACAGAGGACAGGTTAACAAGACTTCAATGTGCTTGCCGCACCCTTCATTCCATTCAACACCCGTCAGTGGCTCAATGCATGGAGGTAATCGGCTTAATGGTAGCGGCAATGGACATAGTACCCTTTGCACGCCTACACCTCAGACCACTGCAACTGTGCATGCTAAGTCAGTGGAATGGGGATTACTCAGACTTATCCCCTTCTCTGAATCTGGATCAAGAGACCAGAAATTCTCTTCTTTGGTGGCTTTCTCGGCCACATCTGTCCAGGGGGATGCCATTCAGCAGACCAGACTGGACAATTGTAACAACAGACGCCAGCCTTCTAGGTTGGGGTGCCGTCTGGAATTCTCTGAAGGCTCAGGGACAATGGAGTCAGGAGGAGAGTCTCCTGCCAATAAACATTCTGGAATTGAGAGCAGTTCTCAATGCCCTCCTGGCTTGGCCCCAGTTGACAACGCGGGGTTTCATCAGGTTTCAGTCGGACAACATCACGACTGTAGCTTACATCAACCATCAGGGAGGGACAAGAAGCTCCCTAGCTATGATGGAAGTATCAAAGATAATTCGCTGGGCAGAGTCTCACTCTTGCCATCTGTCAGCAATCCACATCCTGGGAGTGGAGAACTGGGAGGCGGATTTCTTAAGTCGTCAGACTTTTCATCCGGGGGAGTGGGAACTTCATCCGGAGGTCTTTGCCCAAATACTTCGGCGTTGGGGCAAACCAGAGATAGATCTCATGGCGTCTCGACAGAACGCCAAGCTTCCTCGTTACGGGTCCAGATCCAGGGATCCAGAAGCAGTCCTGATAGATGCCCTGACAGCACCTTGGGACTTCAGGATGGCTTACGTGTTTCCACCCTTCCCGATGCTTCCTCGATTGATTGCCAGAATCAAACAAGAGAGAGCATCAGTGATTCTAATAGCACCTGCGTGGCCACGCAGGACTTGGTATGCAGATCTGGTGGACATGTCATCCTGTCCACCTTGGTCTCTACCTCTGAAACAGGACCTTCTGATACAGGGTCCCTTCAAACATCAAAGTCTAACTTCTCTGAAGCTGACTGCTTGGAAATTGAACGCTTGATTTTATCAAGACGTGGGTTTTCTGAGTCAGTTATTGATACCTTAATACAGGCTAGGAAACCTGTTACCAGAAAGATTTACCATAAGATATGGCGTAAATACCTATATTGGTGTGAATCCAAAGGTTACTCTTGGAGTAAGGTTAGGATTCCTAGGATATTGTCTTTTCTACAAGAAGGTTTAGAAAAGGGTTTATCTGCTAGTTCATTAAAGGGACAGATCTCAGCTCTGTCCATTCTGTTACACAAACGTCTGTCAGAAGTTCCTGACGTCCAGGCTTTTTGTCAGGCTTTGGCCAGGATTAAGCCTGTGTTTAAAACTGTTGCTCCACCATGGAGTTTAAACCTTGTTCTTAATGTTTTACAGGGCGTTCCGTTTGAACCCCTTCATTCCATTGATATAAAGTTGTTATCTTGGAAAGTTCTATTTTTAATGGCTATTTCCTCGGCTCGAAGAGTCTCTGAGTTATCAGCCTTACATTGTGATTCTCCTTATTTGATTTTTCATTCGGATAAGGTAGTTCTGCGTACTAAACCTGGGTTCTTACCTAAGGTAGTTACTAACAGGAATATCAATCAAGAGATTGTTGTTCCTTCTTTATGCCCAAATCCTTCTTCGAAGAAGGAACGTCTACTGCACAACCTGGATGTAGTCCGTGCTCTAAAATTTTACTTACAGGCAACTAAGGAATTTCGACAAACGTCTTCTCTGTTTGTCGTTTACTCTGGGCAGAGGAGAGGTCAAAAAGCTTCTGCTACCTCTCTTTCTTTTTGGCTTCGTAGCATAATTCGTTTAGCTTATGAGACTGCTGGACAGCAGCCTCCCGAAAGGATTACAGCTCATTCTACTAGAGCTGTGGCTTCTACTTGGGCCTTTAAGAATGAGGCCTCTGTTGAACAGATTTGCAAGGCTGCAACTTGGTCTTCGCTTCATACTTTTTCCAAATTTTACAAATTTGACACTTTTGCTTCATCGGAGGCTATTTTTGGGAGAAAGGTTCTTCAGGCAGTGGTTCCTTCTGTATAAAGAGCCTGCCTATCCCTCCCGTCATCCGTGTACTTTTGCTTTGGTATTGGTATCCCAGAAGTAATGATGACCCGTGGACTGATCACACTTAACAGAAGAAAACATAATTTATGCTTACCTGATAAATTCCTTTCTTCTGTAGTGTGATCAGTCCACGGCCCGCCCTGTTTTAAGGCAGGTAAATATTTTTTAATTTATACTCCAGTCACCACTTCACCCTTGGCTTTTCCTTTCTCGTTGGTCCTTGGTCGAATGACTGGGAGTGACGTAGAGGGGAGGAGCTATATGCAGCTCTGCTGGGTGAATCCTCTTGCACTTCCTGTTGGGGAGGAGTTAATATCCCAGAAGTAATGATGACCCGTGGACTGATCACACTACAGAAGAAAGGAATTTATCAGGTAAGCATAAATTATGTTTTTTTCTCCCATTTTCCAGCTCCCTGTATCATATGACAGATGATTTCAGCCAATCACAGACTAGTATAGGTATACCCTGTGAGCTTGTGCACATGCTCAGTAGGAGCTGGGGCCTCAAAAATGTGCAAATAAAAAGACTGTGCAAAAAAAAATGTGTGCTCTTTCTGAATCGTGAAAGTACAATTTTGACTTGAGTGTCCCTTTTAATAGATCCATGTAGATCTGCTGATTAATAATGATGAGATTGTTTTTAAATGTACTGACATGTTTTTATGCTTTAAGCCATGTGAATAACACCAGTTTTTAGTAGTGAAACTTTTAGCAAAAGAATAAAGTTTATATGTTTAAGAAATATTGTTCCTTACCTCAAATAAACTATAATGGTAGCTTTATTGTTCTCATTTTAGTTTGTGTTTGATGCCATTATTTATCATTTTTAATCATTACAAGATTGCACTAAATCATTTTCTTCAAAGAATACAGATATATACCCTTTACATTTATCCAAAATTACATCTGGTCTACATTGTGCATTGCCATACAAAATAAAGGTAACACTTGCAAAAAATCTTTATACAAATAATGGGGTCGATCCGATATAGATTGTAGTTTGCGGCGCAAGCGAGGGAACCCGCGTCGCCCGCAGTTTCAGCTCGCAACTCGAGCTATCCCATATATGTCGCCGTCAGATGCTAACGTGCCGTAAGTCTGACAAACCAGCGATGTCCAGAAATCTGCACAAGTACACATTTCTGGCGTCGCCAGTGACTTACGGCACGTTAGAAACTGCCGGCGCCTACAAAACCTGACTAAAGTCTAAATCACCCGCACTGTCTAACACGCCTCCCTAACGTAGCCCGACACGTCTAACCCTCTATCCGCTATCCCCCCTCACTAGCCTAACAATAAACTATGTATTAACCCCTAAACCGCCGCTCCCGGTGCCCGCCGCTACCTAATAAAGTTATTAACCCCTAAACCGCCGCCAGCTATATTAAATCTCTAACCCCCTAAAGTGAGCCCCTAACACCGCCGCCATCTACCTTACCTACCCCCTAAACTGAGCCCCTACCCCGCCGCTATCTATTTTAAAATTATTAACCCCTAATCTAATCCCCCGCCGCCATCTATATTAAATTATTTAACCCCTAAAATACTAAACTATCCCTACCACTAAACCTAAGTCTAACCCTACAAATAGCCCTGAAAAGGGCTTTTTGCGTGGCATTGCCCCAAAGTAACAGCTCTTTTGCCAGCCCTTAAAAGGGCTTTTGGCGGGGCTTTGTCACAAAGTAAACTGCTCTTTTGCCTACAATCTACATCCCCCTACACCGCGGCCACCTATAATAAATGTATTAACCCCTAATCTAATCCCCCTACACCGCCGCCAGCTATATTAACTATATTAACCCTAATTATATTAGGGTTAATATAGTTAATATAGTTATTATATTATATATATTAACTATATTAACCCTAATTATATTAGGGTTAATATAGTTAATATCGTTATTATATTATATATATATATTAAGTATAATAACCCTATCTAACTCTAACATCCTAACTAAACTCTTATTAACATAAATCTAATATTATTAATTAAAATATTCCTATTTAAATCTAAATACTTACCTATAAAATAAACCCTAAGATAGCTACAATGTAATTAATAATTACATTATAGCTATGTTAGGGTTTATATTTATTTTACAGGTAAATTGTTAATTATTTTAACTAGGTATAATAGCTATTAAATAGTTACTACCTATTTAATAGCTACCTAGTTAAAATAATTACCCAATTACCTGTAAAATAAATCCTAACCTAAGTTACAAATACACCTACACTATCAATAAATTAAATAAACTACAAATATCTATCTAAAAATACAATTAAATAAACTAAACTAAATTACAAAAAAAACCAAACACTAAATTACAAAAAATAAAAAAAAAGATTACAAGATTTTTAAGCTAATTACACCTATTCTAAGCCCCCTAATAAAATAATAAAGAAAAATTTTTTAAATAAAGAAAAAAATTCCCTACCCTATTCTAAATTAAAAAAAGTTCAAAGCTCTTTTACCTTACCAGCCCTTAAAAGGGCCTTTTGTGGGGGCATGCCCCAAAGAAAACTGCTCTTTTGCCTGCAAAAAAAAACACAATACCACCCCCCAACATTACAACCCACCACCCACATACCCCTAATCTAACCCCAACCCCCCTTAAATAAACCTAACACTACCCCCCTGAAGATCTCCCTACCTTGTCTTCACCACACCAGGCCGAACTCCTCATCCGATCCGGGCGATGTGTTCCAGCAAGCGGCAGTGAAGTCTTCTTCCATCCGGGCGATGTGTTCCAGCAAGCGGCAGAGAGTCTTCTTCCATCGGCGATGTCTTCAAGCAAATCGGCATCTTCAATCTTCTTCCTTCGCTCCTCCGCCGCGGAGCATCCTTCCAGCACAACGACTTCCCGACGAATGAGGTTCCTTTAAATGACGTCATCCAAGATGGCGTCCGTCGAATTCCGATTGGCTGATAGGATTCTATCAGCCAATCGGAATTAAGGTAGACAAATCTGATTGGCTGATTGAATCAGCCAATCAGATTCAAGTTCAATCCGATTGGCTGATTGGTTCAGCCAATCGGATTGAACTTGAATCTGATTGGCTGATTGAATCAGCCAATCAGATTTTTCTACCTTAATTACGATTGGCTGATAGAATCCTATCAGCCAATCTGAATTCGACGGACGCCATCTTGGATGACATCATTTAAAGGAACCTCATTCATCGGGAAGTCGTCGTGCCGGAAGGATGCTCCACGGCGGAGGAGCGAAGGAAGAAGATTGAAGATGCCGATTTGCTTGAAGACATCGCCAATGGAAGAAGACTCTCTGCCGCTTGCTTCAAGACATCGCCCGGATGGAAGAAGACTTCACTGCCGCTTGCTGGAACACATCGCCCGGATCGGATGAGGAGTTCGGCCCGGTGTGGTGAAGACAAGGTAGGGAGATCTTCAGGGGGGTAGTGTTAGGTTTATTTAAGGGGGGTTTGGGTTAGATTAGGGGTATGTGGGTGGTGGGTTGTAATGTTGGGGGGTGGTATTGTGTTTTTTTTGCAGGCAAAAGAGCAGTTTTCTTTGGGGCATGCCCCCACAAAAGGCCCTTTTAAGGGCTGGTAAGGTAAAAGAGCTTTGAACTTTTTTTAATTTAGAATAGGGTAGGGATTTTTTTTTATTCTGGGGAGCTTTATTATTTTATTAGGGGGCTTAGAATAGGTGTAATTAGCTTAAAAATCTTGTAATCTTTTTTTTATTTTTTGTAATTTAGTGTTTGTTTTTTTTGTAATTTAGTTTAGTTTATTTAATTGTATTTTTAGATAGATATTTGTAGTTTATTTAATTTATTGATAGTGTAGGTGTATTTGTAACTTAGGTTAGGATTTATTTTACAGGTAATTGGGTAATTATTTTAACTAGGTAGCTATTAAATAGGTAATAACTATTTAATAGCTATTATACCTAGTTAAAATAATTAACAATTTACCTGTAAAATAAATATAAACCCTAACATAGCTATAATGTAATTATTAATTATATTGTAGCTATCTTAGGGTTTATTTCATAGGTAAGTATTTAGATTTAAATAGGAATATTTTAGTTTATAATATGAATTAGATTTATTTAATAAGAATTTAGTTAGGGGTGTTAGGGTTAGATAGAGTTAATATAGTTAATATAAATACTATAGTAACTATATTAACTATATTAACCCTAATATAATTAGGGTTAATATAGTTAATATATATAATGTAATAACTATATTAACTATAATATACTTAGGGTTAATATAGATAATATAGCTGGCGGCGGGGTAGGTAGATTAAATTAGGGGTTAATAATTTTAATATAGATGGCGGCGGTGTAAGGGGTTCACATTAGGGGATAGATCAGTTAGATGGTGGCGGTTTTAGGGGTTCACATTAGGGGATAGATCAGTTAGATGGTGGCGGTTTTAGGGGCTCACAGTAGGGGGTTAGTTTATGTAGATGGCGGCGGTTTAGGGGTTAAATACTTTATTAGGGATTGCGGCAGGGGATCGCGGTTGACAGGGAGATAGACAGTGCGCATGCGTTAGGTGTTAGGTTTATTTTAGAAGATCGCGGTTGACAGGGAGATAGACATTGCGCATGCGTTAGGTGTTAGGTTTATTTTAGCAGCCAGTTTAGGGAGTTACGGTGCTCCAATAGTCAGCGTAAGGCTTCTTACGGCTGCTTTTTGTGGCGAGGTGAAAATGGAGTAAGATTTCTCCATTTTCGCCACGTAAGTCCTTACGCTGTATATTGGATACCAAATTGCGCGGGTTTGGTATACCTGCCTATGGCCCAAAAAACTAGGGGCGACGGCAGAAATATACGTGCGTAACTTCTAGGTTACGCCGTATATAGGATACCAAACCCGCGCAAATATTGGCGTCGCCAACTTTTGCGGGCGACGATTTTTATCTGATCGACCCCAATGTATGTTTTGCCTCTCAATGAAAGTCAACTTCTCATGGTAGGAGCTCTTTTCTTTCCCAGGAAATAATGCAACTTCCTATAGGGACACATATTGCTTTGTTTCATCACTTTGGTATTGGGCACACTAATTAAAGAGGCATTATACACCGCTCATTTTTGTATAAAAATTGTGTTTTGTCCCACGCTCCCTAGAGAGGTCAAAAAGTTAAATCTGTAGCCTAGGTTTACAAGATGCTGCAAATTTCCCAAACCAGCTGTTTGATTTGCAGCATTTGCAGGTTACAGAATTTACTTTTACTTCACTGAAAAAGCCGAAGAGCAGCGAGATCGATGACTGTTAGTTAACAACAGTCCGCTGCTCATCGCACCGTACTTGATGCGCAGCTTTTTGACAGCTTTTTTGGTAACTTTGGAGAACGTATTCAGGTCCGCGGCAGCGATGTTAGGCGATCTTAGGCGTTCGTATTGGTGCCGTCGAATGCAAGTAAGTTGGCGGCTTGATAAGTAGATGCCAATGTATTTAATAAGCTAGGAAACCCCTATTAGACCCATGTACAGGTCTCCAAGATAGGGCAATACTTTCACTGGGTCTACAATGTGTGCTTTGGAAGGGTTTTTCTGAATTTGAAGAAAACAGCACAATAGATTTCCTTGCACATGCTGAGGTCTTATGACCATCCAGGATTCACTTTATTTTGTTTGACACTCTTGTTTACAAAGAGTTATTGTATTTAATCAAATGGATACGAAACCTAGCTATTTTCAGAGCTGGATTTCTTCTTGTGAACGTGCCTCACTCTAAGACCTACCCATTTGTCAGTTTTGCATAACCAACACGGTTACATTAATATACTTTTTACCTATGTGATTACCTTGTATTTAAGCATCTGCAGACTGTCCCCTTATTTCATTACTTTTGACAGACTTGCATTTTAGCCAATCAGTGCTGACTCATAAGTAACTCCACTGGAGTGTGCATAATGTTCTTTATAAGGCATACATGAACTAGCACTGTCTAACTGTAAAAAGCTGTCAGAATGCACTGAGGTAAGAGGCAGCCTTCCAGGAGTTTAGAAATGAGCATATGAGCCTACTTAGATTAAGTTTGCAAAAAAAGAATACCAGGAGAATAAAGCAAGTCAATTTGAAAGTTGTTTAAAACTGCATGCCCTATCTGAATTATGAAAGTTTAATTTTGACTAGATTGTCCCTTTATCAGCACCTTGTAAAATATACATTAAGAATTCATTTGTACCAGTATATTTTTCAGCCGTAGAGAGTGTTTCAAACAGCTTACAGCCTTTATATATATCCCTTTATATTAGTACTACTTGTAAGCTGCTGTAAGGTAATAAAGGATTTAACTTTTCTGGAACCAAGCTGGCAGGCAATGCAAAGTATACAGACGTCAGTCTGAGGTCACCACCAGATAAGCAGAATCAAACTTCAGCACTCAGGGAGAGTGTAGTAGAATTGTCAGTAGCCAGAGTATCTGTCAAAAAACAGAAAAAGTAGCAGACAAAAGGATAGTCAATAGTTCTGTTCCAGAATCAATCTGCAACCAGTAAATCAATCCTCAGTTCAGGGTGCAGGCAAGGGTAAGGGTCAGAGGGTAAACCAGGATGTAAGCAGACTTGGAGGGTAAACCAGAAAGTAAGCAGGGGTGAAATCTAGGGAAGAAAATCAGACAAAAACACCAGAACTTCCATGAGAAAAATTAACCCCTTAACGACTCATGTCGTACAGGGTACGTCTTGCACAATCTGGTCTTTAAAGACCAGAGACGTACTCTGTATGACATAGGAGTTTAAAGCAGCTGGAAGCGATCCTGATCGCTTCCAGCTGCTTTCAAGGTATTGCTGTGATGCCTCGATATTGAGGCATCACTGTAATACGTTTTCTGGCACACCGATGCAGAGAGGGAGTGGGAAATAAGATTTGAAAAAGGGATCAGGGGGAGGAGGGGAGGGAGTGGGGGGCCATCTACAACAGAGATAAAATTTAAAAATAAAAAAATTAACATTATTTTTGAAAAGTGGGTACTGGCAGACAGCTGCCAGTACCCAAAATGGCACCAAATAGTGAGAGGGGGTAGGGATAGAGAGCTGTTTAGGGGGGCTCAGGGGAGTTGGGTGGTAAGGGGGGATCCTACACTGCAGAAAATATATAAATGTAAAAAAACAAAAACAAACACAAACTTTTTTTTTTATACTGGCAGACTTTCTGCCAGTACTTAAGATGGCGGGGACATTTGTTGGGTGGGGTAGGGAAGAGAGCTGTTTGGGAGGGATCAGGGCGTCTGATGTGTCAGGTGGGAGGCTGATCTCTACACTAAAGCTAAAATTAACCCTTCAAGCTCCCTACAAGCTACCTAATTAACCCCTTCATTGCAGGGCATAATACAAGTGTGGTGCGCAGCAGCATTTAGCGGCCTTCTAATTACCAAAAAGAAATGCTAAAGCCATATATGTCTGCTATTTCCGAACAAAGGGGATTCCAGAGAAGCATTTACAACTATTTGTGCCATAATTGCACAAGCTGTTTGTAAATCATTTCAGTGAGAAACCTAAAGTTAGTGAAAAAGTGAACGTTTTTTTTTTTATTTGATCGCATTTGGCGGTAAAATGGTGGCATGAAATATACCAAAATGGACCTAGATCAATAATTTGGGTTGTCTACTACACTACACTAAAGCTAAAATTAACCCTGCAAGCTCCCTACAAGCTACCTAATTAACCCCTTCACTGCTGGGCATAATACACGTGTGGTGCGCAGTGGCATTTAGCGGCCTTCTAATTACCAAAAAGTAATGCCAAAGCCATATAAGTCTGCTATTTCTAAACAAAGGGGATCCCAGAAAAGCATTTACAACCATTTATGCCATAATTGCACAAACTGTTTGTAAATAATTTTAGTGAGAAACCTAAAGTTTGTGAAAAAGTGAACATTTTTTTTTTTTTATTTGATCGCATTTGGCGGTGAAATGGTGGCATGAAATATACAAAAATGGGCCTAGATCAATAATTTGAAATGTCTTCTAAAAAAAAATATATACATGTCAAGGGATATTCAGGGATTCCTGAAAGATATCAGTGTCACAATGTAACTAGCGCTAATTTTAAAAAAAAGTGGTTTGGAAATAGCAAAGTGCTATTTGTATTTATTGCCCTATAACTTGCAAAAAAAAAGCAAAGAACATGTAAATATTGGGTATTTATAAACTCAGGACAAAATTTTGAAACTATTTAGCATGGGTATTTTTTGGTGGTTGTAGATGTGTAACAGATTTTGGGGGTCAAAGTTAGAAAAAGTGTGTTTTTTTCTATTTTTTTCTTATATTTTCTATTTTTTTTATAGTAAATTATAAGATATGATGAAAATAATGGTATCTTTAGAAAGTCCATTTAATGGCGAGAAAAACGGTATATAATATATGTGGGTACAGTAAAAGAGTAAGAGGAAAATTACAACTAAACACAAACACAGCAAAATTTTAAAAATAGCCCTGGTCCTTAAAGTGAAAGTAAACTCAGTGGTTTTGCGATCCTCAGTAATATTGCTTGTCCAAAATTAATAGGACTTTCATTCATCGTTTTTTACAAAGTTATATGGAAATGAAGTTTTAGCCACATTGAAAGTATATTTTTAGCTGTGAATAATTCAACCCGTTTTTTTGTTGTTTTTTTAATTTCCTGATCACGTTTTTTTACTCACCAATTGAAATTCTGGCCGTTAGGTGCCCGTGAAGCTACGTCACCCTCCTATTTATTCCTCTGCGCATGCGGCAATTATTTTTTAAGGAAAGATTATGTTAGGCGCGCGCTCCCGATTCGCGCATGCGCAAAACATTTCTTGGCGAATAACCAGAAACTTCATCTGGTTTGACTGTGACCCAGAAATATAGAAGCGCATCGCATAACTGTTGCAGTCCATAACTAGACGTAAGTGTCTAAGTCATTTATAAAGATATATGAAACTCTTAGAACAATGCAACAAAAGCTCAGTAGAATGAGGAATAGACAATTTGCGCATGCGCAATACACTCGGGCCCCATGAACGTGCTTTGTGATGTTATCACACAGAAACATAGGAAGTACAAGATGGGTGGAGTCAGCCTGAGAACGGTAGGAAAAAAATATGTTAATAAATATTCAGAAATGAAAATAATTATGAAAAAAAAAAATAGCGATCTTAATATATTAATGCTATACAATACATTGATGTGTTCTAAAGAGACATAATTTACTTTCACTTTAAGGGAAAGAAATTGAAAAATGGCCTTGTCCTTAAGGGGTTAAGCACTGACTGGTATTAGGATGACCTTTTAACACTTCCCCAAAAGGCCTTAGCGCCAAAGCAACTGCAGGGACATGTTTGACATCAGTGTTACAAGTGCAGTAACACAGTTGGCAATGCTTATTTTAAAGTCTACAGGTCCTGTGTGCAAAATTTAGCACAGCCCTCTGAATCCTCTTCTGAAAATGAGATGCTTATAGTGCACTCACTCTATGAGCAGCACTAAGACTCCTGCCTTTAGTGCAGACTTGGACTCCAGTAGCACTCAGTGCTCACCTCATGGCGTGACTCTGAATACTTAGCCTGCCTACAGGCTCTGATGTGCTCAGGTAGGAGCCTGAAAGCAGCCTTTTCGGAAAACTGAGCACACCCTTCCTTGGGTAGAGGGGGGCTTGTGATCTGTAATAAACTAAAAATTCCTTACCTGACAAATAATGTTTTAGACTTACGTGCAACTCTGATTGCGTTTACACAAGTGCGCTAACCCGACATGAAATGGTAATATTTAAAATTCCAATGTTCTTCAAATATCTGATTTTGTTTTGTAAAATATATATCTATACCTGTATTTCTATATATATATATATATATATATATACATATAGATATAGATATATACAGCTATATTTAGGAATATATATATCTATACCTGTATATCTATATATATATATATATATATATATATATATATATATATATATATATATATATATATATATATATAGATAGATATATACAGCTATATTTAGGAATATATATATCTATACCTGTATATCTATATATATATATATATATATATATATAGATAGATAGATAGATAGATAGATAGATAGATAGATAGATAGATATATACAGCTATATTTAGGAATAACTATTTAAAATACTTAGAACATATTTCCCTGTGTAAAAAACATTGAGGGGTCAATTTATCAAGCCCCGGATGGCTCGCCCGGAAAAAGAAGTTATGAAGCAGCAGTCTAAAGACCGCTGCTCCATAACCTGTCTGCCTGCTCTGAGGCGGCGGACAGAAATCAACCCGAACGAATACGATCGGGTTGATTGACACCCCCTACTAGTGGCCAATTGGCTGCGAATCTGCATCGGGCGGCATTGCACCAGCACTTCACAAAAGGCATTTATTGATGTGCAGCGGACATGATACGCTACAACGTATCATGTCCGCTCGCACATTAATAAATTGACCCCATTATGTGAAATATTTACAGTAAAAACACAGTTAAACAGTTTATTAAATTTGAATATTGCATAAATATGATTTTTTATTATTTTAACTACTTGACTGCAAAGGGCTCCAGTGCAAATATATATATATATATATATATATATATATATGCACATATTTATTTATATGCGTGTATGTTTGTAAACACATATATATATATATATATATATATATATACATATAAATACATATGTACACACATATTAAAATACCGTATGTATATATGCACATACATATACATCTTTAGACATACGTATATATGTATTTATCTCTATGTTAAAGCCCTTTGCCTGCCTTTTTTTCTAACACCTGAGACCTCATATCTTTGAGCCCTTATTACTTTTTTATGCAATGTTACATTTTTTACATGTTTTAGCAGTTATAATTGTAGCTGTACATTTAAATGTCTTTTTTGATGTGTTTTGTGTCACTGTTTTGTTTTGCGTAAACAGAGCTCCAAAGTCACACTAACCCGATGCTTGTTCAATTCATATGTGCTCAAGCGAACATGTTTACTTTCAACTCGTATATGAGCCTTACTTCCGATGTGTGCAAAGAACGGGCAAAAACCCTTATCGCTCGTGCACGCACAACAGCGCACCCCTCATACTTAAGTCCTATGTCAGTATTTTTTATTTAATAAAAGATTATAATGAAGTATTAAAATAAATAAAAACTAAGGGCCAGATTAGGGGGCATTTGGGGCACATTTATAGCATTAACCAGAAATCAGATCTCTGGTTAATTTGATAAGCGCTAATTGCTACCGCAAGCTCATGGTATAATAACCAGCCACTTGTAATGGCTAATTAATTATTGTGCACCCGCAAACGGGAAACTTTGCCAGTTTGTGGGCGCACGATAATTAACGCTCCACTTGTAATCGAGCCCTAAATATTTTCAATGTCCCTGAATAAAATTCTTCAAACATAGCAAAGATTATGATCTTTTTGGGGGGGCTCTCCTCCTACTTATACTTTCAAGATTCATCATTAAAATTATGAAATGCAAATTAAGGTGTTTTATATTATTCATCAGCTATCACTTTATTTTGTTCTTGGTTAGAGAACCTATGAAAAGAACCACAGCTCTATGCTTCAAAGCATGAAATAAATTAAAATTCTCTTCCATTCAAATATAGGTTTCTGATTTTTTTTTGGTCTCTATTTGTACAGTCCAAGTTTTAGTACAGTTGTGCTCTGTCGGAATGTTTATAAGTGAAATTATTCCACATCCAGTTTACTGTTTGGCATTCTATGTCGTTTTCAACAGAGATTTTTCCAAAAATGGAGAGAATATATGTAAAACATAACTTGTGAATTGTTTTGTCACAATGTATTGCATTTCTTGTCTAAATATTTAGTATTGCACTTGAGATGTTGGCCTCTAGTTATGAAGGTCTGTCGGACCTGATCCGACAGTGCAGATCAGGTCTGACAGACCTCGCTGAATACGGCGAGCAATACACTCGCCGTATTCAGCATTGCACCAGCAGCTCACAAGAGCTACTGGTGCAACGCCGCCCCCTGCAGACTCGCGGCCAATAAGCCGCCAGCAAGGAGGTGTCAATCAACCCGATCATACTCGATCTGGTTGATTTGCGGCGAATGTCTGTCCGCCTGCTCAGAACAGGCGGCCAGGTTATGGAGCAGCGGTCTTTGTGACCGCTGTTTCATAACTGCTGTTTCATACGGAGCTTGATACATATGCCCCGTTGTATTAAAGGGACATTAAACATCTTTTGATTCTGTAAAAGTGGTTCTTTGTCACATGCTCCCTAGAGAGATCAAAAAAACTAATTTTGTAAACTGCAAATAAAACGGCTGCTTTAGGTTACAGATCTTGGAAATTCACCACCTGACCACTAGGAGAAGACAAAATATAGCCCCATTATACCAGAGCTAAAAATCCCTCCCACTTCCCATGATTCTTCTTGATGACGAGTAAGATAAAAGTTGAAGTGCAGATCTAGTCATAGTTGAGAGGGGTCCTCTAACCGATATGAGGCCCATATCCACCTTGCAGTAACCCTGTTGGTCAGAGGGTTACACAAGAAGTTATCAGCCAGGTAGTAAAAGATTATCCCCAAGCAGAGAAAAGTATCCCAGGTGAAATGTGGACTTGTGAACCTATCGTCTGCTCTACAGTGAGCTGCACCTTGTGGATCCACAGCCCTCTCCAAGTGACATATGCACTTGTCCACCAACATGCTGCTACTTGTTTAGATCCTTGGCAACAGGCTTGCACTGCCTAGGGCTTGTCTTATGGAAGCAATTGGACAAAGGTGCGGACAGGCAAGTACTTTGCACTTTCATAGCCCACTGGCTATTAGTATGAACATGCTTCACATATTCTAAGGACATATATTTGTACACTATACACATTGCATTAGCAATTTCATAGCACTTTTAAAAATGATGAATGTTAAGTTTACTGTTGTTTTAAATCCAGCAGGGTTGGCTTAGTGTGCCCAGAAGTTACTTCTGAGTTGTTATATTTTCCTTCACCTGTGCTAAGTTTCCCCTTGTTTCCTTCAGATTATTGGCTTTAGTGCTCACTGGTAGCACAGGAGCTCTATGGGTTAACCATTTTAGCGTACCTTTACTCAGTTAATCATTTCCTGTTCCTATATTGCTGTAATCTACTCAGTGTGTATAGAAGACTTTCAGGACTGGTGAAGTTGGTAAGGTACTATGATCAACAGAACTGTCGTGGTACCAGGGGTACCCTCTTACCTGGGCATGGACGGAGGGCTATGTGGGTGCGTAGTTGACGGCACACCCTGATACTGTCATGATGTTTGGAGGTGTATGTGGGGTGTGTGTGTGCACATGGCTGGCGTCCATAACATTTTCCCAGCTCCTGACAGGCAGAGGGAGTGTTCTGTGGTAAGACTCTTGTCTCTCATAGGTGCTCAGGTAACTGCTGCACCTTCATTACCTGAGCAGTGTGGGGCGTTCATGGCCCTTGCAGGGTTTAAAGCCCAGACAGCCCTCTCACTCGTTGCAGAGTTATTCTGCTGGCTGATTCACAGAGACTAAGCACTTATCCTGTCAACCTAAAAGTTCTGGATTTCCCTGGCTTTTGAACTTTGTCTTGGTTTTTGACGTTTCTTCTTTGCGGCCTGCCATGACCACGGATATTCTTGACTTTGATCTCTGCTTTAACCCTTGCCTTTGTTTATTGTTCTTTGCCACTGGATTCCATTCCTGCTACTGGGAAGTTCCTCTTCCCGCTACAAAAACTTAGTTTCAAATTTGGGGCATAAATATTATTTAACACTTTGTGTGCTGTGCTATTCACTATGTAGCCTTTACTGTTTTTCACAGTTATTCAGCTCTTATCGGACAGTAACTTATTATTGTTTCCCTCTTAAGGGTTAATCGGTTTTACATTGTGGCTTTTCTTCCCTTTGGGGTTAATTTATCTGAATGCTTTATATCTGCTTATTTACTTCAGTTTATCTCTGATACTTAAGCTATTTCTTTTCTTTTATAATGAAGCAAACTATTTCATCTCAGAGCTCTGGTCCATCAGCAGATGTTTTAGAAGGGAGTCCCTCTGATATTTTAACCCTTAAAGTTTGTGTTTGCTTTGTAAGGATTTGCAGGTGTGTCAATCTGCTCATCTATATACCTCGTGCTAAGTCTATTTCTAAATCTAAACAGTGATTTTCTACGCTTCAGAGTGTGGACAGGTTTTTGCCTTATCAAGGTTAGTCCCAGGAGGGTTCATCTGAACTTTCTTTCTCCGAAACTTACAGAGTATGTTCACTCTGCTATTAATGCGTTATTAACTGCTATGCTTTCAGCTGTTAAAGTGTTTAAAAAAAAACGCAAGGATTTATCATCACTAAAAATAAACTGGACTTTCAGTGATGAGTTTCTAAAAAAAGAGGCTAAACTCACTCACTCCAATGTCACAGTGCTCTTTTCTCAATGAGGTGATGTTTCCAACTCTAAATAAATAGCCGTGCTAGTCATCTGACAGTGTTCTGTATGCTAGCACGGCTATTGGTTTAGAGGTGGAAACGTCACCTCATTGGTAAAGAGCACTGTTGCCGTGGGCGGCTGGAGACATTAACTTTAGCAAGGAGCCGCGGCACATAAAGTGTGAGTTTAGCACCCTTTTTTTTTTTAGAAACTGATCACTGAAAGTCCAGTTTATTTTTAGTGATGCTAATGCTTGGATTTACCATCACTTTAAGTGCAGATGTTTGCAAGGATTGGAAGGTAATCCTTCTATGTTTATCAGGGACTTCCCTTAGGAGCGGCCACTCTAAGTTATCCATTGATAATAGGCGTGTCTCTTATTTTAAGAACTCTTATTGCAGGATTTGCATTTGGCAGTTTCGTTAGTTATGGAAGGCAGAAGAAGGCAGCTGCTTGCAGCATTCAGCTCTTTTCAGAGCCTGTTTTCTTCTTGTAAAAAAGTGCAAGAAACTAAGATCTAGATTTGCACAGCTTGCAGGCTTTATGTATAGACCTGCTGTCAGTGTTACCTATGGAGCTACTTCTGTTTGATGGGACAATCTTTCATAACACTTTGGATGGGATTCATGGTCACATTAATCTTCCGAGGGGAGCAAATAGCTTTATTTGTGATTATTTACATTAATGCTAACATTGCTGCTTTAGCTGTTTTAGCTGTATAAGCTTTTTAGCTTAAATTCTTTCTCTTCCCTTTCAGGTTAACCTTTGGTGCCATTTCTGTGGTTCATAATCATTTCAGTGACTAGGCATTTGTGCCTAATAGATCAGCACAGATTAAAACTGCAGGATTGTGTTCATTTTTAGCTGGATCCTTTCCATTGCTCAGTGCATGGAAGTTGTGGGTTGCATTGTGGCTGCTTCAGATGAAGTTTCATTTCCAGATTTCTTTTTTGGGCACTTTAATTGTAGATGCTGCATCAATGGAATGGAGACTACAAAGATCTGTCTCAGAGTATCCTGTTAGATCACAAGACACCTAACTTTTTCTTCAACCAGTGTCAATAGTCAATTTGACATATGCCAGCCTGTTGGGGTGCAGTCTGGGGGTCTTGGAGGGCACAGGGAGTATGTTCTCCTCAGGAGGCAAAGTTACTATAAATATTCTGGAATGTGCAATCTTGAGGGCTCTCCAGAGTTGGCCAGAGCTCAGACAGGAACCTTTTCTGCAATTCCAGTCAGACAATTTCACAGCAGTGGCCTATATCAATCATCATGGAGAAACTCACAGTTCATTAGCTATGAGTAAACTTCTCTTCATCATCAGCTGGGCAGATTATTATTATTGCATTTTTGTGCCATCCACATTTTGGGTGTAAACAGTTGGGAGGCAGACTTTCTAAGTCGTTAATCTCTTTATGCAGGAGTATCAACTCTGAATCAAGACATTTTCAACCAGATTGTATGATGCTGTGGTCTGCTAGAATTAGATCTCATGGCCTCTCACTTGAATCACAAACTGCCCCAGTATTGTGCTAGATCTAGAAACCCTCAGGTGAGTCCAATTCAACCCCTAGTGGTTCCCTGGTCATTTAGCTTCCTTTACATATTTCCTCCACTTGTGTTGCTATCCAGAGTGATAGCCTGCACCAAGCAGGAACAAGCCTAAGCAATATTCACAGTATTGGGTTTTCAGATCTTGTTCAAATGTTCTTCTTCTAATAAAGGATATTCTCTCTCAAAGGAATTTCTTTTTTAAAAACTCTGAATTTGATGGCATGGCAATAGAACACTTAGGGTGCGATCCGATATAGGTCGTAGTTTTCAGCGCAAGCGAGAGAACACGCGCCGCCCGTAATTTCACCTCGCAACTCGACCTATCCAATATACTGCAAAAAGTAAAAATGGGCCAAGAAACCATGCACCAGAGGGGAACAGGCGGTGGTCCTCCCCAGGAGGCGGAATATAATGAGTGGCAGGAGATCATTCGCAGGTCCCTGAGCATCACAGCAGTCCGTGGACTTCCAGGGGCTCGTGACTCAGGGACTGCAACATCAGCACAGCATGCTGGTGAGTAACATCCCACACATCAGTATTATATGTATTTGAAATATAACATCCTTTAATGTCACACATTCATGTACCCAATGCGGAGCATGGCATTTGGCCTACTGACAAAAAAATCTACAATTAGATTTCACATTAAAGGGACATTAAACCAAAGCTTTTTATGTCATTATTCAGATAGATAATACAGTTTTAAACAACATCCAATTTTACTTCTATTATCTAATTTGCTTCATTATTTTGTTATTCTTTGTTTATTAAATATCAATGCACATGGGTGAGCCACTCACATGAGGCATTGATGTGCAGCCACCAATCAGCAGCTTCTGAGCCTATCTAGATATGCTTTTCAGCTAAGAATATCAAGAGAATGAAGCAAATTATGTAATGGAAGTAAATTGCAAAGTTGTTTAAAATTGCATGCTCTAGCTCAGTGCTTTCCAAACTGTGTGTCGGGACACACTAGTGTGTCGGCAGCAGTGTGTAGGTGTGTCCCTGCTTCAGCACAAATTTTTTAAAATTTAAATTTTTTTTAAATGTTTTTTTTTGTTTTCGGACTTTCCACCTGCCTGCTACGCATATCACATTGTTGACACGTGATTGATACCTAGGGGGTCACAGATCATCTTAACCTATTGGCGCAGCTCAGTGGGAACTGAAACTATTCCCATTGGCGGCTTTAATGGCACATTGGCACCTGACTGCACGTGTAGTCTCCTCAATCGGATCGTGGCTGCATGTGTAGTCAGTGAGTGGGACAGCAGTGTGTTTGCAGCATGGGCAGTAGTCAATCGGACTCACCGAGCTCTGAGGGCGGCAGCTTAAACGCTGAGCTGAAGTCAGTTTTTTTTTGCAGCTAGCTCCCAGTAGTGCATTGCTGTTCCTGCTCTTGATATATGGATAGGAAGGGGAAGCTTAAAAATGCGAGTGTCTAATATTCCACCAAATATTCAGAAACTGTGTTCATCCCATTAAAATAGTAAGTAACTATTGGTGCTATTAAACTTTTTTTTAATTCTTGCACTGTTACTGTTGTACTGTTACTTGTAAATACATTTCTTTTTTATATAATTTATGTATGTGTCCGTATCTCTTAAAACAAGTTAGTTTAACCTCCTGTTTGCCAGTACAACTGAATTACTGTGTCGCGAAATGATGTAGGTTTAAAAAGTGTGTCACCGACATGAAAAGTTTGGAAAGCTCTGCTCTAGCTGAATCATGAAAGAATAAAAATGGGTTTAATGTCCATTTAATGCTACTTAACACATTTAAATTCCTGATATGAGGTGGAATAGTTCATTAATAACATGTCTCTGAGTAACACAGGCCACAAGCCACATGTAGAGTTTTCAGTAAATGGACACTATAGCCATCACAATACTTTTAGCTCAAGAAAGCACGTTATGTGCCTACATCAGGCTAAAGGGAATTGTGTGACCATAGTGTCACTTAAAGAACACATTTTTTCCATCACTGACATGTACACTGAACTATTGTATGAAACACATACATGTATACTTTGCATATTAAAATCCCTCATATCACAAATCATAATGTGCACATGCATGTTATAGGGTTTGACATGAGAATGAGTATAGGCCCTAGCATGTATCAATGTACATTGTATGCCCACATGGATATATATATATATATATATGATTGTACTAATACCTCTCATCATTTGACTCCTCCACAGAACCTCCTGTCACCAGGGTGCAAACGGGCATGCATCCACCGCAACCACCAGGCCAGAGAATGGCTCCAGCACAACCACCAGGCCAGAGAATGGCTCCAGCACAGCCACCAGGCCAGAGAATCCCTCAACAGTATGCTCCCAGGCATGAGGTGGGTTGGATTGCCTCTGTTGAGGACCCATACGTCATGCCACCAAGTTTTGAAGAGGAGCCCTGGCCGGAGGACTATTCTTTTGGTTATGAGGGGCAGCCAAGGCATCCCCAAAGGGTAGATGTCTTTACCCCCCCCTCCCAATATCAGGCCAGTCAGGACTTTTACCACCAGGACATACAAACTGGTCAGGCTGAGTGGTTGCACACCAGTCGTCAATGGGACTACCAGTCCACCCGGAGAGCTCCACCATCCGCTTCCCTTGGAAGAGCTCCAGCATATGAAGAGGAGCATATAGCTGTGGTAGTTTCTCCTGAGGCACCAGCGTTTGTAGTTCCTCCTGAGGCACCAGCTGTCTTTGTTCATCCTGAGGCACCAGCTGTGGTTGTTCATCCTGAGGCACCAGCTGTCATTGTTCATCCTGAGGCACCAGCTGTGGTTGTTCATCCTGAGGCACCAGCTGTGGTTGTTCATCCTGAGGCACCAGCTGTGGTTGTTCATCCTGAGGCACCAGCTGTGGTTGTTCATCCTGAGGCACCAACTGTCATTGTTCATCCTGAGGCACCAGCTGTCATTGTTCAGCCTGAAGCAACAGCTGTCATTGTTCCAGATGCAACAGCAGCTAGAGGTGAACCTGCGCCTATAATCCCTGCTGGTGAACAGCCTTTAGATCCTCTGACTTCTGCCCTGGGCGACGAATACATTGCCCTCCAGAGGAGGCTCACATCAACCTGCGAGAGAATGCAGAGAGACCAACGCAGGTTTTACAGGAGCCAACAGACTTTACTCCAACGTTCCATTGAGCTGCAACGGGACATGGCAGCATCTTTAAGTGGTATAGTCCAGAACCAATCTCAGATGATGAGAGTTATTTTGGACATGCAGATGCAGACTGACAACAGATGGCGGGAACAAAATCAACTGTTGGGTGTGTTGGTGGAGCATTTCACACACAAGCAGGACATTGCCTCCAGCCTCTCATCTGTGGCCAGCACTCCTGCAGAATCCTCTGAATCCACACAACCCAGGAGAGGCAGGAGAGCCACTCCAGGCACCTCAGCCCCCTCATCTAAGAAGCCTAAAAAAAAAAATATATATTGTTATATTTCATCCTAAATCTTGTCCTCTGTTATTTACCATATAATTGTCATCCACATCCATGTGAGGGGTGTTTTAGTACACTAATATTGTTGAAAATTATAATAAGGCCTGTGTGGAAATGGCCCAAGAAAGGTAATATCAACATGTTTATGACATATTCATGTTCTCTAAACCACATCACATAGTTGTGTATGAAAGGTACATATAGTGATATTCACTTTTAAGATGTAAATCAAGGTTTCTCACAACCAATAGAAATTGACCCATGTGCAGGGATAGGCACGAGCCAAGGCTGTGGTGGACATTTTCTAAGGTAAAGACTTTTAGTGAAGGACACCTTGCCTATCCCTGCACATGGGTATATATATCTAAATAATAATGTATTTACAGAAGGTGTGAACATAAGGTATAAACATCCATTTTCATTCCTCGAAATGATAGTCAATAAATCATAGTGACCAAAACATGAATTGAACTAATGATATATTTTCAGTAATTAGGGTGGTTAAGGGAATGGGGGTGGGATGTAGTAGTTTCACTTACATGCAGTGGAAATCTGCAGTATGTAATTCGATGACCAGCTGCAGCAGGGGCAGCACCATCACCATGGACCTCAGCAGCAACTATAGAATCAGCATGTGTAGACGGAACAACAGGGGATTGTAGGGCTTCCAGCACCCCTTGTGCCCCATGATGCACCCCTTGTACCCCATGATGCACCCCTTGTGCCCCATGATGCACCCCTTGTGCCCCATGATGCACCCCTTGTGCCCCATGATGACCCCTTGCGCCCCACGATGCACCCCTTGTGCCCCATGATGACCCCTTGTGCCCCATGATGCACCCCTTGTGCCCCATGATGACCCCTTGTGCCCCATGATGCACCCCTTTGTGATTGGTTTGACAAACTTGCAGGGGCAGGAATAATAAATGCTTTGAAGAGGTTAACTATTTGTGATCAAGCAGCTGATACGTATGTCGTTAAG